>NC_031967.2:73027200-73327200 GCF_001858045.2 Oreochromis niloticus | reverse complement strand
AAGACACGTCTCCATCCTTCATCTGTCTGTCCTGCAAATCCACCCGGTTCTTAAAAGATGGATGCTGGTTGTCTGGATAAAACTGCTCATCCTGGGACAAAAGCACATATTCATCTTCCAGGTCAGCTCTGCTCCACTCTACACCTGTGATGTTGTTGTCTGGAGCTCGACATGTCAGAGTGACGTCCTGTCCAGACTCAGCTGTGATGATTTCGTCTAAAAGAGGAAACAACACAGAACAGAGAGGTTAAAGGCCAAAGTACAATTATGATCATAATGATTAACTTTAAATATTTTGTTTATTTCCTTTGACATTTTAATCCTGTTGGATTTAATGAACCTTGCCGAGAACGCGAGCATTGACTCGCGATTTCTATAATTGGAACACCAGTGTACTTAATGATGTCACAGGTCCGGAGTCTTTACTGCTGTCCCCTCTTAATTTAACTGTGATAAATATGTTATGAAGCTTAACTTTAGTCAAACCTATTTACTCAGGAACAAATAAAACACTGAAATAAACCAAACATTAACATTTCGAAGTTACCTAAGAGACTTCTATATCATGTTTTACGTGAGTAGCGAAAGACCGTGGGGGGTTTGAAAACGATGTGCCGAGAGTTCACTGTTCCCACCGGCTCAATATGGCGTTATTTTTGTGCTACTATTCTGAGCGCAGCTAAAAAAAATTTGCAAGTACAAGTGTTGCATTTTGAGGAGAAATTTATTTTGAGCAAAACAAAAACTAAATTTGAGCATCATTGCTGCGTTCAAAGAAATGTATTTATGTGTTTGTTATTATCCATATACAGACACAATAGCAGCCCCTCTCGCTCAGGTTTTGCATTTGCACTTGCTCAAAATGTGTTGATTGGGCTCTCAACATTTCTGTCACTGCACGTTCAACTCTTTCTGTGATTTTCCGTTTTTATGTTTGTTTTTGTAACGGTATAAACAATGAAAGGTCCCATATGGAAAAGAAATAGTAAAAACTTCTATGATTTACTCATGAAAGTGGCCACTTTTGTTTTAGTAAGTATCCAAAACATACAAGTTTCATTTATATAATTTTTCAAGGGATCTTATATCTGTTTTCACTCTTGTATGCTTTTCATACAAGTTTCACAAAAGAAAGATACAAACTTTATAAGATTTATATATATCTTTTCCATATGGGGTGGTGGATTAGCCAATTGGTCATGATGAACTGTGGGCTGGACCAATTACAATACAATACATCTGTATTGAGGTGAAAAGGAAGTGATTTATCCTGTACTTCAGCTAGAATGAAAAAAAGACACAAAGATGGAGTTATTCTGCATCTTTACGCTGCACAGCTTCCTCTTCTCTCATTCTCTCCCCCTCCCTCTCCTGTTTGCTGCTTAAATCATGAAACTGATCAATGATCAGCTAATGGGCTTTTCTCTCGTTTGTTTATCGCCCACTTTGCGCCAGAAAGAGGAAGCCATTGATGTTGCGCTGAACAACAGCAGCACTTTTAAGCTTGATAAGCTGTTGTCATATTATGAAAATGTTTCCTCCTGAATGTAAATATTTTTCAATGTTAGATTTAATTCAGAGTCAGCTGTTTAAACAACAAGAGAACATTTTACATCAGGGGATATGACAGGTGAAATTCAAAATATACTGACAGCTCTCCAAGTAAGACTTCAGTATTAAATAAAGCAGTCAAGTTATGAAGCTGAACTTTAATCTCAGACAAACCAATTTACTAAGGAACAAATTAAACACTGAAATAAACCAAACATTTAGAAGCTACCTAAGTGATTTATATATCATGTTTAACCCCAGTACTCATTTGAGTTTTGGACGAAATCCATTATGGGATGTTTCATTTTGCCATTTCAAGCTGATTGGAGACCAAAACAGCCAATCAGAATTTTTTGCATCCACGTCTTCGATAGGTTGGTTTTGTGGCACAGTTATAACGGTGTACAGAAAGAGTTGAACGCACACAGGCAGAAATGTTGAGAGCTCAAGCAACACATTGCGAGCAAGTGCAAATGCAAAAACTGAGCGAGAGGGGCTGCTATTGTGTGTGTATATGGATAATAGCAATCACTGCAATACATTTTGTGTACGCAGCAATGAATTTTGTACGCTCAAATTTAGCTTTTGTTTCCCTCAAAATAAATTTCTCCTCAAAATGCAACACTTGCACCTGTAATATTTTTTTTTAAGTGCGCTCAGAATAGTGGCACAAAAATAACGCCATAGCTCTAGTGATCCTTGACCTCCGGGTCTGTTATGGAGCTGGTGGGTAACAGACGTAACAGCACATTTGGAAATATATGATATCTTGATAAATCGATCAGATATTTGAAGCTTACACAGCTACATTCCCGCGTGAAAATAACTTCAAAGTTTATTTTGTGACACAAAAATTTTTTTTTTAAAGTTTTTAGCCGCGCTCCTCCGCGATTGCTGCGTTCCTCCGCAATTGCCACGTTTGGGTTTTGGACGAAATGCATTCTGGGATATTTAGCTTCTTCTTCTTCTACTTTATAGAGTTTATTGGCGGTAGGCAATAAGCAAAATGGTGCATTACCACCAACAACTGGTGTGGAACAAATGGGTCTGTCTTAAAAAACAAAATACAGCCTGATAACTTATAGAGTTTGTATGAAATAAATCAATCAAGTCCGACTTCACTTTCACATTGTACAGCTTTTTGATCAGTTGTCGTCTTTCAATATCATACTTCTGACAATGCAATAAAACATGTTATATTGTTTCCTGTTCCCTACTGCACTCACACTCCACTGTACAGTGTTTCACTATTAAAAGTAATGTGCTATTCAAACCAGTGTGTACAAATCTCAGTCGAGATATAATCGTCTTCTCTCTCCTGTTTCTTCCTGTATTTCTCATTTCCCCCACCTTCTTTTGGATTTTGTAAAAACATCGCCCTTTCCTCTCTTCCTCCCATTGCTTTTGCCGCCTTTCCTTCATTTTGTATTGTATTGATCTCCATCCTACTCACACTAATAACCATATCTACCATCGGTCTCCTTGTTGCTTCTTTTGCTGTCCTATCTGCCATTTCATTTCCTTTAACTCCATGATGCGCTGGTACCCATAAGAACGTGACCATAAGCTCCATCATAATAATTCTGAATAACGTTTGCTGGATCTCTATCAGAATGTCAGGTCTGCATTCTGAGAGAATGTCTTGCAGACTGGCCAGTGATGAGCCTGAGTCTGAGCATATCACAGATCTTATTGGTTTTGTTTCTTCAATCCACTGGACAGCTAACAATATGGAAACCATTTCTCCTGTGTATACTAATAAATCGTCACTGATCCTTTTCCCTACCTTGATATTAAATTCAGGAACAGTAGATGCTATCCCGCTTTGGTTGGCTGTATTCTTTGATGCATCTGTGCAGATTTTGACATAACTATAATACTGATTAGGATATTTAGCTGTACCAAGTACTAGAGTTGGATGTCTCGAAACCGGTCTAGAGACCAAGACCAGTTTCGAGACACAGTCGTAAATTCCCCCTAATTTTGGTATGATCCAAGCTCAGGCACTAGGTGACTGAGCACAGCACTTACGCATGTGAGCGAGGGGGGAGAAGCTGATGCCTGCGTGTTTGCTGTAGGAGAAGCGCAGACAGGCAGACAGAGGAGAGTTTAAGTTTAACCAGGTACCAAAGCAAATCATTCATACTGTACAAATAATGTAAATATGGTGGTGTATCATAAAAGATTGATATCAAGCTGATCACTTGACCCATATTACGTTGCTTGCTCTTCGATTGAATCAACAAAAGGTGAAATGAAAAGCCGAACAACAACAATGCTGTTTTTTTAAAGAGTCTGTCACGGTTGTTAAAGAGTGGACTCAGGCGCGGAGCTCAGATATAAGGACAGTGCATTTATTTACAGTGCAGCAAGGTGACAACAGTTCAAATGTGCAATAATAGTGGTAGTGCGTCCTTCCTTCCGTGTAAGCCCGTGCGTGGTAGTGAGTGCCCGTCTCTCCTCCAAGTGTTTCCTTTGTGTCCGAACACACACGACAGCAAAATGAGTACGTAAACCAAACAGTACTTCAACAACGTTAGCGGCTCAAAAACACTAACGGGCTTAGTGCAATACTCCAGCGCTGTCTGTCGCTCAGCCACACCATTAAGTAGCCCTGCTGAAGATGGTAGTTGATTGGCAGCAGCTGGTGCAGCAGCTTCGGGCGACAGCACTTCCGGGTCGGAGGTAGCCTGTTGCTAGGTTACCTCCTAACACATCACAGCGGAGCCGGAGGGGAAGACAGGGCGATAGGAGAGACACACACATACACGCACACAAATATACACACTGGCAGGTCGACCGGTCAGGGCGCTGTCAGACCCTGACAGAGTCTTAGCTTACATATGTGTTTATTTCATATTTTAAGATAAGATAAGATAAGATGGCCTTTATTAGTCCCACAGGTGGGAAATTTGTTTTGTTTTTCAGGTGTACCCTCCATGGCTAAACAAAGCACTCTAAATTGGTTTCATTTATGTACTGATGAACATAACACTGGACATAAGGGGCTTCTTTCAAAGAAAAAACTTAGGTAGATGTTATTTTATGTAATATGCTTTGTATGTTGTTCAGTATGTTTCTATGCAAAACAGGAAGAATTTCAATACACAGCAGTATATTCACAGTTTAAACCAGATATTTACATACACATTAGGGAAAAAACATAAAACCTTTTTTTTTTTACTGTTGAACATCATTTTATGTCCCTCCATGTCCCTATTGCCAGTCTTGGCAGCCGGGGATCAGTCCGCCAGGGCCTCTGCTCCTGGCCGCCGCCCGGCACACAATGCACCCGACCCCCATGGCGCCTCCTGCGGGTGGTGGGCCTGTGGGAGGATGGGCCCATGTCTCCTCTTCGGGCTGTGCCTGGCCGGGCCCCATGGACTAAGGCCCGGCCACCAGATGCTCGCCCTCGGGCACCCTCCCCGGGCCTGGCTCCAGGGCGGGGCCCCGGTAACCCTATCCCGGGCAGGGTAAACTGTTCCCTCGATGTTCTCTTCATAAGGGTCTTCTGAATTGCTCTTTGTCTGGTCCATCACCAAGGACCAATTTGCAATGGGAGAACCTACCAGGGGGCAAAAGCCCCCAGACAACATAGCCCCTGGGATCCCTGGGACACACAAACCCCTCCACCACGATAAGGTAGCAATTCACGGAGGAACAATGCGGTTTTTGTCCTGGTCGCGGAACACTGGACCAGCTCTTTAGCCTCTCAAGGATACTTGAGGGTGCATGGGGGTTTGCCCAACCAGTCTACATGTGTTTTGTGGACTTGGAGAGGCATTCGACCGTGTCCCTCGGGGTGTCCTGTGGGAGGTGTTGCGGGATAATGGGGTGCCTGGTCCATTGCTACGGGCCATCCGATCCCTATACAACCGTTGCAAGAGCTTGGTTCGCATTGCCGGCAATAAGTCGAACTCGTTCCCTGTGGGTGATGGGCTCCGTCAGGGCTGCCCTTTGTCACCGGTTCTGTTCATAATTTTTATGGACAGGATTTATAGGTGCAGCCAAGTGGCGGAGGGCTTTCACTTCGGTGGCCTCAGAATTTCATCTCTGCTGTTCTGTTGGCTTCATTGGGTGAAGGCCTCCAGCTCACACTGGAACGGTTTGCAGCCGAATGTGAAGCAGCGGGAATGAGGATCAGCACCTCCAAATCTGAGGCCATGGTTCTCAGCCGGAAAAGGGTGGAGTGCCCACTCTGGGTCAGGGATGAGTTCCTGCCCCAAGTGGAGGAGTTCAAGTATCTCGCTGTCTTGTTCGCGAGTGATGGGAGAAGGGAGCCAGAGATCGACAGACGGATTGGCGCTGCAGCTGCAGTGATGCAGATGCTGCACTGGTCCGTCGTGGTGAAGAGGGAGCTGAGTGTAAAAGCGAAGCTCTCAATTTACCGGTCGATCTACGTCCCTACCCTCACCTATGGCCACGAGCTGTGGGTAGTGACCGAAAGAACGAGATCGCGGATACAAGCGGCAGAAATGAGCTTGCTCCAAAGGGTGTCTGGCCTCTCCCTTAGAGATAGGGTGAGAAGTTCGGCCATCCAGGAGGGGCTCAGAGTCGTGCCACTGCTCCTCCACATCGAAAGGAGCCAGTTGAGGTGGTTCGGGCATCTGACACGGATGCCTCCTGGGCGCCTCCTGGGTGAGGTGTTCCGGGGTGAGGCCCCGGGGCAGACCCAGGACACGCTGGAGAGATTATATCTCTCGGCTGACCTGGGAACGCCTGGATAAGCTGGAGGAGGTTGCTGGAGAGAGGGAGGTCTGCGCGTCTCTGCTTAGGCTGCTGCCCCTGCGACCCAGCCTCGGATAAAGCGGATGAAGATGGATGAATGGAACATCATTTTACAGTAAATTTGTTTTGTTTTAGATAAATAAATATTGAAATATCTATCTAATATTTGAATTAGTTAAATGCCAGAATAAAGAGAAAGAAGTGCTGTCTATTTTTAGTACATATACACTAAGTTTATTGTTAATTAATAAGAAAACTCCAGGCGATTCCATTCGGAGCTGAAGAAGCTTCTGATAGGTTAGTAGAGTCCATGTGAGTAAATTGGTGGCACACCTGTGGATGCATATAAGGCAAAACACAGAGCCTGTTTCTTTGAAATGGGAAAATCAAGAGATGTCAACCAAAACACCAGGAAAACAATTGTGGAGCTCCATAAGTGTGACTCAATTTTGAACACAATTTGGTGCCACTTGCAATTAAGAAATACAGACAATTTCTCTTTTTACTCTTAAATTTAACAAATATGTTTTTTATATTTATCAATCTAAAAAATAAACATTTAGTCTGATTTGATGTTACAATTAAAAAAGTGTTTGTGTTTTGATCTGAAGAGTTTGTAAATATCTGGTTTCAACTGTATATTTGATGATGTTGGCAGTGGCGTGTCTAGAAAATTTTTGTTGGGGGGGCAGGTAGGGGCACAGATTTGGAGAAGGGTGGCAGATGTAATTGGCAGATAATGTTAAAAAAAATTCTACCAACCGTTAACCATAATTCAATAACCCTATAAACCTAATAACTGAATGCGCTTTAAACTCTTATTAGAATGAGATTTTAACCACTACAGTGCAAAGTTTTTAGATACTGCGTTGATAAAGTACAAGAGATACAATCAGAGCTTTGTCAGTGTTTACTCAGCATTCAATGACAGCAATATTTGCATAGTATTTTTACTGACATATAGGGCACATATGTTTTGGGCAAAAACATTTTTGAATATTAAAATACAAACATTTTTAACATACAATTGGCAAATTAGCCAATGCAAAACTTTATCTGCCTATTAAAAAAAGAAGATAATCTTCTTACAAACTGGTGTTAGATTTTGAAACAGGAAAAAACTGGGGAAACAAATGAAAAGACTAACATTTGAATGAAACCTGAAAGCAAGTAAATACTTTCTCTGCTGCCATATGGTAAAATTTGGTAATATTGATGTATAAAGAACAACACTGGCTGATGATGAAATACAGTCAGCTGGCATGGTGACATTGCCAGTATTAACCTGCAGGGCTGGACTGGGACAAAAAATTGGGCAATTTGACTAGAGACCGGCCCACCAGGTATTAAAGCCATAAAGCCTTTGAATGAAAACAAATGCTGTTGTGACAGTGATGTACGCTGTCTTGTTGGTATAGGTGTGATCTCTATACTTTTTACGTCAGATAAAAACTTTGTTCGCAAGATTCAGATAATTATTTAATAAAAGCTAGATGTTTTAAATGAGAATAAGAAGGAAAAGTATTTTTTGTGCCCCCTGTTAATGCCCTACCTGGCCCCTGGCAAGACTTTGCTAGACCCACCCCTGCACAGTTACCAGCTGTCAGCTACTTAGAGAAGGATCCTGGTGTTATTTGTCTCTCAGAAACAGTTCATAACTTCAACTCATTCATGTCACCTAAAAGGTAAACCTGTTTCTCCATCACCTGTTCAGCTCTGATGATTCAGTAAGGACATCTCCTGGTTTCATCTGCATGTTTCCCACTTGCCACATATCCAAACTGATATCATGACCAGCAGCTTTACAGCTGTGGCTCCAGCAAACATCAACTGATACTAGAAAATAATATTAAATAAATTCTAACAACAGCTGATCAAGCTTAAACATGCTGCTGTTGTTTAACGCGACATCCGCTGGTTTCCTCTTTCTGGCGCGAAGTGGGCGATAAATAAACAAGAGAGAAAAGCGGATCAGCTGATCACTGATCAGTTTCATGATTGAAGTATCAACAGGAGAGGGAGGGGGGAGAATGAGAGAAGAAGAGGCAGCTGTGCAGCGTAAGGACAGAATACCTCCAGCTTTGTGTCTTTTTTTCATTATAGCTAAAGTCCGGGACAAACTGCGTCTCTTCTCAACTCAATACGACAAGTGTAATAATTTCTCTGAATGAGGGACCATTCCATTTTTTTAAGGAGCCGTTGGCAACTCTACTAACTAACCTTATGAATAAAATAAAGTTCACTATCAGTAAGTAACATCATAGCACCCACCCAGCTGTATAGAAACTCCGTCATGCTAGCTAGTACGCAGTACGAGTTATTGTAACTGACTGTAAAAAGTTAGCACAATGAAAATAAACTCCACCTAAACTTGGCCAAGGACACGAGTCCATAACAGTGAAAAGGTGACAACTCCAAAAACCCGATTCCACTCTGTGATTTCCCCTATTGACGACGTTCCTGACTCACGACTCCTGGTGACACAAAAACACACAGCTCAGCAGGCAGCCTTCAGTAGCAAAGTCGTTCACAAACACACTAATCAACGGAGGTACTTTACAGGTTCGACTTTTATATAATCCCGCGCCGACTGGAATGAACTGAATTTGAAGCTGCAGGGCAAGGACAATTCAATTTGTGAACTGATGACAGCTGTCTGCTCCTTTCAGAG
Source organism: Oreochromis niloticus (assembly GCF_001858045.2). Taxonomy (NCBI): domain Eukaryota; kingdom Metazoa; phylum Chordata; class Actinopteri; order Cichliformes; family Cichlidae; genus Oreochromis; species Oreochromis niloticus. The sequence continues at coordinate 73,318,250 of NC_031967.2, read as the reverse complement.
GAAACTTGAAGTGTTCAAAGAAGACCTGCAAGGAGACTATACACAGTTCCCAACAGTGATGGAACAGGTTCAGGGACAGCGAGATGTGTCCTCTTTTGTTGATAAGCTGATTGAAAACTTCAGCAAACGTTTTGATAGCTTCAGCTTTGGACCGCAGCTCACGATGTTCATAAAGAACCCATTTCTCATCACTGATGTCAGAGGGTTCTCAAAGGAAGTCATACAGCACTTCAAGTGGGCAAATGCTGGGCCTCTTCAAATGCAACTGGTTGATCTCCAAGCAGATGTGGCCCTGAAAGAGCAGTTTGGAAGAACTGAACCTGCCACAACTAAGTATCATTCCAGGCTCACCAATGAGCACCTACACATGTGTATGACAATGGCCCTCACACCATTCCAGCCCAGATTTAAAATCCTGGCAAACTAAACGAAAATGTGGGAAAATACTGGCATCATATATAGTACTTAGCTACTTCTGAAGAAATTATGATGGGACCCTGAAAAAAAATTACTATGTACAATAACGGATTTCTATGCATTTTACATCAGATGAAAAAGTTTGTTGTAAGATTCAGATGATTATTTATTAAAAAATAGACATTTTAAATGAGAATAAGAAAGAAAAGTATTTCTTTGTGCCCCCCTTTCCCTGTTAATGCCCTACCTGCCCCCCCCCCCCCCCCCCCCACACACACACACACACACACACACCTGGAAAACTTTGCTAGACCCGCCCCTGCACAGTTACCAGCTGTCAGCTATGTAGAAAAGGATCCTGATGTTATTTTTCTCTCAGAAACAGTTCATAACTTCCCTTCAACTCATTCATGTCACCTAAAGGTAAACCTGTTTCTCCATCACCTGTTCAGCTCTGATGATTCAGTAAGGACATCTCCTGGTTTCATCTGCATGTTTCCCTCTCACCAGATAACCAAACCGACATCATGGCCAGCAGCTTTTACGCATGTGGCTCCAGCAAACATCAGCTGATACTAGAAATTAATATTAAATAAATTCTAACAACAGCTGATCAAGCTTAAACCTGCTGCTGTTGTTTAGCGCGACATCCGCTGGTTCTTTCTGGTGCAAAGTGGGCGATAAATAAACAAGAGAGAAAAGACGATCAGCTGATCAGTGATCAGACTCATGATTGAAATAACAACAGGGGAGAGAGAACGAGTGAAGAAGAAACAGCTGCAGCATAGACACAGACTAAATCCAGCTTTGTGTCTTTTTCATTCTAGCTGAAGTACGGGACAAATCGCGTTCCTTTTCAGCTCAACACGAATATTTTCTCTGAATACCAGACGATTCCGTTTTGTCCGGGACGGTTGGAAACTAATTAGCTTTACGAATAAAATAAATGTCAACATCGGTAACATCATAGCACTCACCCAGCTGTGTATAAACTCCGTCATGCTAGCTAATACACGGACGAGTTATTGTAACTGACTGTAAAAAGTCAGCACAACGACAATAAACTCCACCTAAACTTGGTTTATATCTGACCCAGATAGACTGCAGGTCATAACGTCTTACCTGAACTTCAGTTCCCCTGATACTCGGACCGACACCAGCGGCCGCCTCGGGTCTCTCCTCCTCCTGCCTCACCTTTCTGTCATCCACCTGCCAGCGTGTTGCACCTGCGCCTCCACCACTTGCTAATGTTACTCAATCAGTGGAAGCTCCGCAATAGCCACCACCAAACAACTGAGTTATTTTTACACATCTCCCAGCATCTGGCCAATCCACCACCTTCCAGTGTTTATACCGTTACGAAAAAAAAAAAAAAACGAAAAAAAAACCCCATCGGCCCATAAAAATGAAAAATCACCATCGGCCCACCGGGCAAATGCCCGGTATGCTAGATGGCCAGTCCAGCTATGCTCACAACCACCAGCTTCACCCCTCCCCTCCCCCTCCAGCTGTAGGCTTTAACATTGAGTTTCCCCACACATGTTTACAGACGAGTTAGAGAGCAAGAGAAGAAGAGACTGATTCATAAATGTCTTTGTTTCTGCTCTAACCTTACCCAAACAATGCTGCTCTACAACTCTAGACTACCAGCCACAAAGACAACAGCTGGAGAAACATCTGTCTACCTCTGACATCCACCAGCTCATCCATACAACAAACAAACATCAACAACCAGGAAGCAGCTTCACCTCTGATCACACACACACTCAACTCTACTCACTCACCTGGAGGATCAACACTCAGGTAGATGATGTTGAAGAACTCCAAAGTGGGTTGATCTGATCTTGCTTTCATGAAGACATGACACTTGTATTTTCCACCATCATCAGTCGTCACATCCTTCAGAATCAAAGACACGTCTCCATCCTTCATCTGTCTGTCCTGCAGATCCACCCGGTTCTTAAAAGATGGATGCTGGTTGGCTGGAACAAACTTTCCATTCCGGTACACAAAGACAAATTCTGGCTTTAGGTCTTCTCTGCTCCACTGTAAACGTGTGATGATGTTGATCTTTGGAGCTCGACATGTCAGAGTGACGTCTTGTCCAGACTCAGCTGTGATGATTTCCTGGTCTAAAAGAGGAACCAACACAGAGCAGAGAGGTTAAAGGTCAAAGTACAATTATGTTCAGAATGATTGACTTTAAATATTTTGTTTATTTCCTTTGACATTTGAGTTTTTAGTCATGTTGGATTTAATGAACCTCTGAACATCCAGCAGGTCACCAGTGACCCACTGAGGGGGGATTTCAGCCTCATGCTAAACATGCAAAGTGTCAGAAACTACAAGATGTTAGCTTCCACAGAACAACAACATGTGCTGATAATAAGTGAACATAATGTGTGAGAGAAAGCAGCCTCTCATTATAAGACACTGTGAGTCTCTGCATGCTGCCTTTATGGAGCTACAGCTGTTTGTATACACTGAACCAAGGGCGTCGATTTGGCGTGGACGGAGGGGACATGTCCCCACCAATATCCAGCGATTATTGAATTGTCCCCACCAATAATTTGATCGCTTCTTGTAAAAAAAAAACCCCAAACCCGATAGAAAGAAAAAAAAAAGATCTGTCAGCATCTCAGTCACCCAGCGGTGCAGAAAGAGTTAAATTACTTCTCTACTGGAGTCCGACCTCATGTGACAAATATGGCCAATGTGATTGGCTGAGCCTTTCAGGGAGCTCTGTTTAGTTTCAGCAGCGGCAAGCCTGCGCTGCGAGGAGGACAATAGCAAAGAGGAAGAACCTGCATATAAGAAAGTATTTTTCAAAGAAACCTGTAAGTCACTTAAAGCCAAGCTCACTCATAAAATGTGTCCGTCATAATAACGTTACGCTAGGCTTTTGCCCACATCAGTCTAAAATTGTATGTAACCATGAATAACGTGTTTTGGACACTAACTGCACAACAGGCAGCTCTATTAGTTCTCTCAGTCACAGAGCAACATTTCTAATTTTGATTGAAACTGTCAGAGAAAACGGCAGCCTCGAGCAAGCCAGGATATTAGTTTACAGAGGCTGTTAAAATTATGTCTAACGTTAAAATGTTGGTGACACAATAATTTCATCCTAATGGCACTGACATATTCATAGGGTTAATTTTTGAGACAAAATATCATGAGGTAGTCATGATTTTGCAAATATTCCATACCACTTATTGTAGTGCAGTTTGCACTACAATTGTTTGGCTGCTGATGTAAATTGATTGATTAGTGTAGATTTGACAAAGAATCTGAATTGACATGTCTCCCTTTTTATATGGCACGAATCAATGTGTTATTTTATCAATATGTCCTAGTGCAGTCAGAGGGGAGGAGCCAGGGCCAAAGATGAGGCACATCAAGCACAGAATAATAATTTTGTGGTCATCTTAGATGAGTTTTATGGACAAAAACCACCAGTTCATTTAGTGTTCCCTTAGTGCTAATGTATAAAAGAAGTTGGTGTACTATAACTGAAGTAATCGTGTCAAGATAAGATAAGATTACCTTTCGTTTTGTCACAGCAGAAAGTGGACAGTGCAAAGTTATATAGCGAAAATTAGAATACAATAAGAATAATATACTGTACACAACTGTGGAGAATAGAATAAAATAGTAGAATAAAATATACATTAGGATAAAAATAGAATACAAATGTTATATACACCTGAGTAAAAATACAACTTTCAACGTCTTATTGCACATGTGTGTGTTTGATCAGCTGCAAAAGTCTTTGTTGTGGCGTCTGACAGCAGTGGGGAGGAAAGACCTGCGAAATCGCTCCATCCCACATTTAAGTCCTTAAAGTTATATTCTTTTATTGTCTTGACTCTATTTGAAGCTATATTTATTTTTATATGATACCTGATTTATGTGGAATATGGCTGAAGTAAACTAAAGTCTAAAATACTTAGTCATTTGTTTAATAGTAATTTAACATTATATAATTCACATATAAAACTATGAATTGTAATTTTAAATGGTTTAATAGCATGTAGAATAGCATATGTAGGCAAGTATATTTCTCCTTTTTTTTTTTTTTTATCAAGAAGCAAAGACAAAAAGGAAAAAAAAGAAACAGGGTGGGGTTCGGTGGTTGAAACACCCGTCCCCACCAATGCCAAAACCAAATCTACGGCCTTGCACTGAACAAAAAGCTTTGTAGCTGTATACTGACTCCTGACACTACAACACATCACACTGACACACACATTACACTTCTTTGTGTCTGTCACAGCTGGATTACAGATGTTAAGTGTCCACCCAGCCTTAACACACACAGACAAACTGAATCCAGATGAAAAAAATCCTCCTGTACTCGTTGTTAAACTCAGTTTAGTTCAATCTCACCTGCAGAGACGAAGACAAGGACAAACAGCAAAGTGGAGCAGAGCAGCGCAGTGCCAGCAGCCATCTCTGTGTCAGTATTTGTGCTGATCCGACTCTTAGTTTGTTCTAAATGTCTGAGTCTGTCGCTGTTTTCAGTCAATATCAGAAATAAAGCTGAAAGTCTCCTTTGAAGAACAGATCTGACTTTCAGCAGCTCACTCGGACTCTGCGGTTTGTGGTGCATTCACGAACCTCGGAAATCTCGGCTGTTTGGTGAACTAATAGGTCCACATGACCTGGTAACGGTCACAGTGTAACAGCTGCCTGTTCAGTGTAACCAAACATGTGGCGCTATTCGTGTCTGATCTGTGATGAAGCTTCTGCTGTGAATATGTGATAAACATCAGGAGGGAGGTTCAAGGTAACCAAACCTCCAGACTCACAGTAAACATCATGGCAGTGTTATAAGATACAGCATACACAGTGTAGAACAAACATGATGACACCAACTAGAAAACTGAAAAACCAACCAGACACATGCAAACTGAGCGCTGTCATCAGGCTGCCGTTGTCGTGAGTTCACGAAAACATAATAAAATATCTGTGTTTTCGTGACGCGCTCTCTTATCTCCTGTGTAACAGTGAGACAGCACTGCCACCATGAGGTCAAACTGGAGCATTGCAGGTAATAATTCTCAGCCTGAACACTGTTGGAACATCAGACCTCCTCACACTTTGAACTCATTGTTATTCTGAATGTTTCTAGTTTCACTTTGATTCTATTATTTTCTTCTCTCTGTGGTGATCCTTTGGTCTCTTAATGTTTCTGTGCCTCCCTGCCTGTGTTTGCTTCAGTGTTTCCTCTGCATGGCTCATGGAGGAAGTTTTGATCTGTGTTTGCTGTTTCACTGACTGAACAGACAGACTTTGCTTCTGTTTGCTCATAGAAGACTGATTACAGCAGGATTCATAACACTGACAGCAAACACACGGGAAGGAAACTCAGGCTAAACTACATCAGCAGCAACAAATGAGAACAATGTGAAGCTGTTGTGTCTCAGTAGATGCTCGTCTGTGCTTTCATGTGCTCTCCTTGGATTATTAACTATTATCAGTTTTCTAGTTTGACTAAAACATCTATCAATTCTGTCCAAAATGCTGCTGCGAGGTTTTTAACTCATTCTCATGAATCTTTCAAAGCTTCTGCTTTGGCTCCCTGTCAGCTTCAGACTCCAGTTGAACGTCTTGGTTCTTATCTTTATGGTCTTGTTTGTGTCATGTGTTCATTTTGCTGCTGGCTTTTTTTTTAATTACTCTAAATCGTCATGACTGTTCATGGTCTTAACAAGTGCAACAGTAATAAACGTTTGTTACTGGAACAGAGACATGAAAGTGTTCAGCTGTGTCTAAAATAAATCCCTGAGCTGAATAAATCCTGTCACAAATATATTTCTGTATTTGTATCATCATCATTATTTTTTTTTACCACTTTCCTGTTTACGACATGCCAGTGACCAAGAGTCAAACCCAGACAAACACATTAATCCAACACAGAGAGGTCAAAGTTTTACATTTTTATTATGTTTTTTTTTTAAGTTTGAAAACCAAAGTAAAAAATTACAGATTTCAGACCCTGAAGAAGGCTTATAATCATAGAGTCATCAGCATATTTATGTAAAATCCTGATCTCATTATATAAAAGAAATAAAAATGGTGAAATCACAGCGCTGGGAGGAATCAGAGGGAGATTCATCTTCACATTACACAACAGTAACATTTGAATCACAATTCAAAGCAGTGTCACATAAACTGTGTCAGACCTCTTTGCAGAGCAACTCAAAGCCCTGCTGCTCAGTGCTCATGGCTTTTTGTTAATCTTGGTAAGTTTAGTTCAGTCTGACCAGTGTCTGCCTGTTCTGGAGTTACATGAAAGTTCATAATTCAGCAGATTGTGTCGTGTTCTCACTGAACAAATGAGAAAATTCAGAGCCCTAAAAAAGCTACCTTTAACAAGGATGAGTTGGAACCCACAGAAACACAGGAGGGAAATATCTAACAGCAAAAGTTTATTAATCCTGCAGGGAAACTACTCACTGCTGTGGGAACAAAAGCCAACAAACATCAAGTCAATGAACTGACTTCCAGTAAGTAGTTCTGGGTCATCAGAGTCTAATTCAGTGATAAAAAGACATTAAACATATAAACATATAACATGTGGATGTCCTCTGGTCTGAGGTGCTGGGGGGACCAGTTAGAGACCAGCAGCTGGATGTTAGTGGTTGGATTGGTGGACTACTTCAGTGAAGAGTAGACGACATCTGGCTGTGGTTTAAAGTCTGAACACAAACACACAGTTCAAACAACAGGAAACATGATTACAGGCTTTGTAGTTCAACCAAGAACTCCAATCTCCACCTCTCTGCATCACACACAGTCCCAGTTCAGACTCTACTGGGAATCAGCTCAGATACAAATCACAGAGCTTCCATACTGCTCACACTTTAACTGCATGTTGAAATTCCAGTTTTGTTGATGTGAATTGCCTTGTTATTTTTGGCAATAAAAGTTAAAAAAAAAAAAGTAATTCCAGTTTTGTTCCAGTTTGAAATCTCATCAGGTGTCTCCAAAAGTTGAATCTGTTCGTTTCTCCCACAAAACGCTACGTCCAGATGAACAGATTCAACTTTTGGAGATTTACTTTCCTGGATGATTGAGAATGCATCAAGACGATCATCAGGTGTGTTTCAGTGTTCAGAGTATTTTTCCTGCAGAAGCTGTTTTATTTTGAAAATCAACTGGATTTAGTGTAAATGTTCTCTTTCTGTCCTCCTGCTCTGCTCTGTGCAGTTCGAAGTAGCTTTAGCCCAAAATAGATGTTAATGTAATCCATAGGGATGCACCGATACCGATACTGGTATCGGGTATCGGGGCCGATACTGTAAAATGTGTGCGTACTCGTACTCGTAAAAGCAAACCGATACCATGAACCGATACTAATGTAGCCCGGATGGGAATTTGGGAGTAGATACTCATAATTCCCATGGACTTGAACGCCACGGTAACATAAGGCGTTCACAGTTATGTAATGTAACTGTACCCTGAATTTAATTTGCCCTGTAATATGTCACAAGGTAAATACAGGTAATTAGAGCAATCAAACTGTTATGTTAATCATAAACTATTATTGTATGGTATGTAACTCTGAAGGGAGTTAAAATATTGTTCAGAGTTCTAATTTTCTGGAGGCCCGTGAAGGTAGCATCAAACGGGACCTGTGTATCTGTTGCAATGGAGGAGGAGAAGAGAACGGCATGGAGAGATGCACGAGGTTAGCTGAGCCAAAGTGAGAGACTCGGATAGTTTTTCTGAGGTTAACTAGCACAAAAGAGTATGTGACTAGAAAGCTAACCGTGTGGGAGCTTCGCAACAGAGTGTGGGTGAAGTGACTTTGTTTCAACGGTCGCACCACCGTGGAAAACTGTGTTTCCAGCTACGACCGCCGAGGCTAAAGGCTAGCCCGGACTGCTTGGCTGCGCCACGGAGGCAGCCGCTATGGACTGTCGGAGAGCTGGACAGTGACTGGCTAACGCTGTAGCAGAGACAGCATCGGGTCCGCAGGGAGTGGATTTAGTGTGGGACTGGTGAACGGCGACCTACCGAGCAACGGAACTGTAAGTCAGACTTTTGTGCTCTTACTGGGGAGAAGAGGATTTTTCTCCATCGTCCAGCGTGAGCAGCAAACAGGCCTGCAACAAGTGTGAATGTGAGTGTGTGTGGGGCCCATGTGTGAATATTGTATGTTTAGTGGAGTTATATAACGTGTTTTTGAGTGTATATTAGTGAGTCACTTACCAAAAGGTGATAACATAAGTTGGGTTGTTTAATATAATTTGAAAGGGAATTATTTCATTTATACAGTGTATTTCATTTGGTTAAGGAATTGGAATATCATTTGAGTTTAAAAAAGGGATGTGTTGTACAGTATTTGTCTCTGCCCTTACGTTCAGTAAACGTTTCGTTTGGGTTAAAGAGTTGTCTGGGGTCGTTTCTTTACTACTGGTTAAGTTTAACTTGTGTGTGGTAGAAGTATCGGATTTTGTACTCGGTATCGGCAAGTACTCAGATCCAAGTATCGGTATCGGATCGGTTTGAAAAAATTGGTATCGTTGCATCCCTAGTAATCCATCCTCTATCTGAAACAAGGTGTTTTAGCTCTTCACCCTTTCAGAAAACTTTCTTCTGATTGGCTGCCTCTTAGGTGGGTGGAGTTTCTGCGCCTGAGATGAACATATTAGGAATGTGTTTATTGCAGTCTGCTCACAGTGGGCACCGTGACACTGAACTGTAATGTGAAAGTCTGCCATTTGAACAGATATGACAGGAAATAACAGAAAACATAATTGAAACAAGAATTATTTGGGTTTTTTTGTTTGTTTGTTTTAATTCAAATGTAGCACAAAAAAATTAGTCCTGTTCTACTTCCATTGTCAAGCATATTGTGTGTTTGCTGTTTTCCAATAAAACTGTCTTTTTAGTAACGACTACAATGAGCTGACTTAATCTGAGCTCTGAGCTTGAGTCATGGTGTGGTTAGCTTAGCTTAGCATGATGTCTGTAAACAGGGTGAGCAGCTAGCTTGTCTCTGTCCACAGTCACAGATAAAGAGCAGCTGTACCTGGGCCTCCTTGTTCTGATGGTTGTTTGTCCTTAACGGACGTCTTCAGTTCTCACTGCTGAGTAGACCACAGCTGAATCAGTCTCTGTTGTTATTAACCCTCTGGGGTCCAGGGTATAATTGGCCATTTTTGACTACTTTTGATTTTACCTCTATATTTCACCTTTAAAATATGTTTTTCTTGCCTTGTTTGGTATCATTATTTTCAGTACAACCTCAAATACCTGAAATTTGAGTTATTTTTTCATTTTGGTATACTTTATTAGCACAGTTGATCTAAATTCAGACAAACAATTCAAAATCCGAGTAGAAAAAAGTTATATTTTTTACTGTAAAACCCACAAACATGTTTAACGAATCATTTTCACGACTTGAAATGCAAATAGAAATTGTACATTTCTAAAAATTATGCACAAGTTTTGCAAACAACAAAGTTATAAGGTACTATTTACTGTAGGGATGTTTAGCTTATTTTAGAGTTTAGGAATGTGTTAGATAGGATATAGAATTGTGAGACACTGACACTGCCCTGGATATAAATAAACGCCTGACTGTGTCATGAACTTAGGAGTAGATCTTAGGAGACCCTCCCCCAGTTGAACTGTGAAAGTAAGACAAAGAGTTAATGCTGAGTGGAAATTCCCCAGAGGATACCTGGGTGGGGGTCTCAACATTTGTAACTGGATAACTGTGGTCTGGAAGGGAGATGGACTTTTATGACCCCTAGGAACTCGCGTACACAGACACACACACAAACAGTGCTTCGACTGTGTCAGGGGAAAATTTCCCAAATAGAAGGCTGCCAAAGTAAAACAGAGACACAGTGAGACAATATAATCAATCATATGTACATGGGTGAACGTCTCGAGAGAGAGTCACACAGTACTCTTCTTTATTGCAGGTTATATAGGCACGTAGGTTACACAGCAGACGGAGGCAGTCTCCGCCTGTTCTCAGAATATATATTGCTTAACTGACAAATGCATATCTTCACTAAACATTCTGTCCATACTATACTAAACGTCTGCTTAAGTGGCATTTTCCGTTCCTCTTTACACAGGAGCTTGTCTTCACAGGCATTTGATAAGCATAGGCAAGGCTTCATGTTTATCAGGGTGAATCGTCATTCAGAGTTTACACAATCACAAGCAAAGCATATTTGAATAATAAACAAAATCTTTTCACATTTCCCTCCTGTTGTTTAACTTTCACACTAGTTAAAACACCATTGGTTTATTATCTGTGCATGATTTCTTGCAGCGCATTTTTAATCAGCACGTCATACATTGGTGTATCACAGCATTTCAGTGTCAGGGGGATTTATCATCATCTTCGTCCATGGGCAGTGTCAGGTATGCCTGCACATGAACTGCAACAACTTTATTAATCATTGATTGTACACATGGCAAAATACAAGAAGTAAAACAACAGAGTAGGAGTAGAAGAACTCCTACAAAAACCAGTCCTTTCATTTTAACTGTTCAGCATACAGTCTCTTGACTTAGCATTTTTAACTGTTGCATCATTGTTAACGGGGGTTTTTATTTTCTTTTTATTTACAGGCTGTGCTCTTCACTTGAATCAGCTTCATCATCATCAGTGTCTGTGTCAGTGTCAGTGTGTTCCAATAACGTCATAGTTTCTCTTGGGCTGACAGGGTCTGGTGTAATGGCGGTTGCTATCAGCCTGTTGATCAGGGCTCTTATGCATGGTATGCAGCAGCAACCACAAAGAGTCAGAATGGCTGCAAAGACAGCTATTGATACTAAAATTGATGATACCAGGCTGCGGTATTTTCCAAACATGTCCATCCAGCTGTCCCACATTAAAGTATCAACACCGGAGTGTTCTTTCATCTTCTCATGTCTTGGTCATATTCATAGTTTTTGACCAGTTCTTTGCCGAGTTTGCCAGCCAGTACTCACTGTAGGGTGTCCAGTCGTTGCCAGTATAGGTGAAGACAGTGTCCCAGCCTTGGTCCCAGTCCGTGCTTGACAGGTACCAGTCATATTCGTTCCACTCGTCACCTCGACGGCCTCCAATGTGGAATGAGTTTAGTGGGATCCATACTGCAGAGGAGAAACTGGTTTTGTGGTAGCATAGGTATAGATCTTCGGTCTTCTTCAGGGTTGCAGTTTGGTTACATGGGTTGTCATATTTCCTGGCCCCTGCAACTCCGTAGCAGTGTCCTCTACAGAAACTGCGCTTTTTCCGGGTCAGTTCCACTTTTTCCGTGGTGCGATGATCTTGTTTGGGGACAGCGCTTTGTTCTGAGCATGTCACACTTGGGTACTGACGATAAATCTGCGGGCAGTGGGGATCACAGGGATTATCGGTGCAGGCCATGTTCATGGATACGATGGCTATTGTCAGGAACACTGAGAACACAAACATGAAGCACAGGGTTGTGACTGTTGTCAGCTGGCATCCTGTTGTCCAATATTGACGTCGTCTATGTCCATCTCTCCTTTCTCCCTCAGTGGAATCTTGGGTTCTTTGTCTAGCATCTCCATTCCTGTGAGTGTTCTCCTCTTCTCGACCACCAGACACACCCGTAGCCTCTAATGAGTAGACCTCAGCCAGAGGAGTGGGATCACGAGTGTTGCCACTGATCACCCTACCCCCCACCGAGCGAACACTAGAGGTTGGGGAGGACCAGAGTCTAAACTTATCACTCACTTTAAGGAGATGTTGGTGGGTCTTGGATTGGTTCAACCTTCTTTGTGTGGCTTTGATGAATCCACCAGGGTCGTTCAGCAATCTTGCATGCTGTGGGTGTTGTGAGCAGGATCTGGAAGAGACTGTTTTGTCTTTTGTTGCTGAGCCGTCCAGAAAGATGTCTGTAAAGCCTGGTTGTGGCAGGCTATGTATATCTGCCCTTGGTTTTGTTTCCTCATCTAGTTTATGCAGGCAGCTATGTGTGTCACCATCTGCTTCTGTTGGGGGCAGGGTGCCTTGGTTTAGCTGACCACACTTTTCAACAGTGATGTGTGACTGTGAGAGCAGGATGCCTACATAAGACAGTTGTCTTGCATGTGTTAGATAAGAAAGATTAGCCTGTAGTAGTATTGAAGTTACTGCGTGTGGGACCTTGATAATCAGCTTGTGTCCCAAAACAATGTCGGCAGATTTTTTAACAGCCTCTGCTGCTGCTGCACAGGCTTGCACACATGTAGGTAGGCCTGAGGCCACTGAATCTAGTTCACATGAGTGAAAGGCTAACGGTCGTTGTTTGTCACCAAAGGCTTGGGTCAATACTGCTTTCATATAGCCTGAACTGCCATCCACATGCAAATGAAATGGTTTCTCATAGTCTGGCAGTGCTGTTTTGTTTTTCTGTACCTTTACTGCATGCTCTGCATGCTGTAAAGCATCAGCTAGACTTCCGGTATTTTGAGTGACCCAATGTTTATCTACGTGGGCGCGGACCTTTGGGAGGAGGCCTTTTAGAAACGCGTTTTTTAGTTGTTGTTCAAAAGGGGTGTTCACGCCCTCATCATACAGGGAGTGCAGAATTATTAGGCAAATGAGTATTTTGTCCACATCATCCTCTTCATGCATGTTGTCTTACTCCAAGCTGTATAGGCTCGAAAGCCTACTACCAATTAAGCATATTAGGTGATGTGCATCTCTGTAATGAGAAGGGGTGTGGTCTAATGACATCAACACCCTATATCAGGTGTGCATAATTATTAGGCAACTTCCTTTCCTTTGGCAAAATGGGTCAAAAGAAGGACTTGACAGGCTCAGAAAAGTCAAAAATAGTGAGATATCTTGCAGAGGGATGCAGCAGTCGTAAAATTGCAAAGCTTCTGAAGCGTGATCATCGAACAATCAAGCGTTTCATTCAAAATAGTCAACAGGGTCGCAAGAAGCGTGTGGAAAAACCAAGGTGCAAAATAACTGCCCATGAACTGAGAAAAGTCAAGCGTGCAGCTGCCAAGATGCCACTTGCCACCAGTTTGGCCATATTTCAGAGCTGCAACATCACTGGAGTGCCCAAAAGCACAAGGTGTGCAATACTCAGAGACATGGCCAAGGTAAGAAAGGCTGAAAGACGACCACCACTGAACAAGACACACAAGCTGAAACGTCAAGACTGGGCCAAGAAATATCTCAAGACTGATTTTTCTAAGGTTTTATGGACTGATGAAATGAGAGTGAGTCTTGATGGGCCAGATGGATGGGCCCGTGGCTGGATTGGTAAAGGGCAGAGAGCTCCAGTCCCACTCAGACGCCAGCAAGGTGGAGGTGGAGTACTGGTTTGGGCTGGTATCATCAAAGATGAGCTTGTGGGGCCTTTTCGGGTTGAGGATGGAGTCAAGCTCAACTCCCAGTCCTACTGCCAGTTTCTGGAAGACACCTTCTTCAAGCAGTGGTACAGGAAGAAGTCTGCATCCTTCAAGAAAAACATGATTTTCATGCAGGACAATGCTCCATCACACGCGTCCAAGTACTCCACAGCGTGGCTGGCAAGAAAGGGTATAAAAGAAGAAAAACTAATGACATGGCCTCCTTGTTCACCTGATCTGAACCCCATTGAGAACCTGTGGTCCATCATCAAATGTGAGATTTACAAGGAGGGAAAACAGTACACCTCTCTGAACAGTGTCTGGGAGGCTGTGGTTGCTGCTGCACGCAATGTTGATGGTGAACAGATCAAAACACTGACAGAATCCATGGATGGCAGGCTTTTGAGTGTCCTTGCAAAGAAAGGTGGCTATATTGGTCGCTGATTTGTTTTTGAATGTCAGAAATGTATATTTGTGAATGTGGAGATGTTATATTGGTTTCACTGGTAAAAATAAATAATTGAAATGGGTATATATTTGTTTTTTGTTACGTTGCCTAATAATTATGCACAGTAATAGTCACCTGCACACACAGATATCCCCCTAAAATAGCTAAAACTAAAAACAAACTAAAAACTACTTCCAAAAACATTCAGCTTTGATATTAATGAGTTTTTTGGGTTCATTGAGAACATGGTTGTTGTTCAATAATAAAATTATTCCTCAAAAATACAACTTGCCTAATAATTCTGCACTCCCTGTATTCTAGACCTGAGTTTTGTCTAAAGACTGGTCGTAGTCTGTCTAGGAAGTCAGAGGCAGACTCGTTTTCTTTTTGCTTTGTTTCTCCTATTTTTTCGTAATCTGGCCTAGGCGCTAATGTTGTTCTAATTCTCTCGTAATTTGGGTTTGGCGCCTGAATTAACGGAAATTGCCCTAACGGGCCTGGAGGCCATGGCAGTGGGTCTTCGCGGGTCATTAGGTCCAGTTGTTGTCTCGCTGAGACATAAGGGTCTTGTGGTTTCACAAAGGGATTTTTTGAAACAGGGGGATAAGGATTTGGGGGGTATGGTTGCTCAGTATCAGGGGGACCCGGGGCTGAGGGAGGTGGTTGACAAGGAGGAGGATTGGTGGTTTCGGTAGGTGGCTTTTCGCTTTGTTTATTTTGCTTTTTGTTTCTTTTCTCTTCACGCTTTTTACTTTCCTCCTGCCATGGTACAAAGAAACTTACGTATTCGAACATGCGCAGGACTTTCTTTTTACCACTAGTCTTTTCTATCTCTGCGTGTAGGCATTTACTTAATTGCTGTATTTGGCCAGGGCTACAGTTCCCCTCCCAGGCGGTGCAGTTTGTTTTTTTGGGATTTCTCCACCTATTTGCGCTTATCTGTCCTGCACCAGGGCATTTTTTCTCTAACCATTGTTCATCTGCAGTCAATTCGGGTTTTGTAGATTTATTTCCCATATTTAATTTTGATTTATTTTATTTGATAGTTCTTTGTTTATTTTTTATTTATTTTATGTATTTCTTTATGTATTTAGCGCTTAGTAATACACACACACACCTGCGGCGCTATCGCTGGCACGAGAACAGAGAGAGGTGGCTGACATGCCCTTCTACTTTTGAGCTATTCTCAAAAGCGGTGTCAACTTTACGTGATAAAACATGACCTTCCTCTCGATTCACCAGTACTTCAGCAACCGACAGTAAACAAATCAGTGGAATAGTTCAGCCTCCTTATTGTGCTGTAGAAATCAACTTATTCCACCAAAAAAACAATAAAAGACAGACAGTTTTAATGCGCGTTCACGAGCGTAGTGCTTCCAGCCTTTCTTAGGCGAGCGTTCACACTACCAGCTTCCTTAAAGCGAGCGTAGTGCTTCCAGCCTTTTAAACTGCGGAATGAGCCCACGCAGGACTGCCAATTCCGTCTTACAGGCGAGTCCCTGACTTCCAGCCTTTTAAACTGCGGAATGAGCCCACGCAGGACTGTCAATTCCGTCTTACAGGCGAGTCCCTGACTTCCAGCCTTTTAAACTGCGGAATGAGCCCACGCAGGACTGCCAATTCCGTCTTACAGGCGAGCTCAATATTTATTTTACTGCTTCCAACCCTCTGCGGGCGAGCTGACTACCAGTCCTCAAGACGAGCTTAATGCTTCCAGTCTGTCTTGGACGAGTCTTAAGTTTCGTTTTCGTTTTTTGCTGCTTCCAACCCTCTGCGGGCGAGCTGACTACCAGTCCTCAAGACGAGCTTAATGCTTCCAGTCTGTCTTGGACGAGTCTTAAGTTTCGTTTTCGTTTTTGTGCAAACCTTTATTATCTCAAAGTAGTCTGTCTTACCTTGGCGCTGGTTTCTTCAGATGCACCTGATCAGTCCCCGACGGTGCAGACCGCTTGTAAAACGTTGACTAAGATCCGAATTCACGCTCTTGGGTTTTATCACACACCTGGTGCGTGAGCTGCCGGCAGGTTTTAACGTGGGCTTCTCGCACCGACGGGACCTGGTGAGGCGCCTTCTGTGAGAGCTGCTTTAAATAGGCCGTCTCATCCGGCTTCGAAGGACCAAGAATTGTCAGGGGAAAATTTCCCAAATAGAAGGCTGCCAAAGTAAAACAGAGACACAGTGAGACAATATAATCAATCATATGTACATGGGTGAACGTCTCGAGAGAGAGTCACACAGTACTCTTCTTTATTGCAGGTTATATAGGCACGTAGGTTACACAGCAGACGGAGGCAGTCTCCGCCTGTTCTCAGAATATATATTGCTTAACTGACAAATGCATATCTTCACTAAACATTCTGTCCGTACTATACTAAACGTCTGCTTAAGTGGCATTTTCCGTTCCTCTTTACACAGGAGCTTGTCTTCACAGGCATTTGATAAGCATAGGCAAGGCTTCATGTTTATCAGGGTGAATCGTCATTCAGAGTTTACACAATCACAAGCAAAGCATATTTGAATAATAAACAAAATCTTTTCACAGACTGTTACGACACACCCACACTTACATGCACACTCACTTACGTGCACTCACACATACACACAGGCATGTGCACACACAGGCACTCACGTGCTCGTGCATACATACATACATAGACACACAGAGTTTGCAGCACACCATGGGGGATTTATGATGGGGTCGCTTCTATAAAGCTGGGTGTAACTAACAAAGGGGTGAAGAATTTTGCAGAGGGACACCGGCCTCGTCTTCCCTTCTAGAAGTTCATGCTTAAATGAAGATGAATAAAGATGAATAAAGGTTTTGTGAAAATAACTACTGAGTTCCGGTGCCGTCTCTGGATGCCTCGACGAATAAAAGAACCGGGGTAAAACTGATTTCGCAACATTACCTAAAAATGCAGCCAAGGCTGCATTTTATAACCATTTAAATCTATTTACAGAACAATCGGGTGTGCTGCATTAAATACGAGGGCACACAAATTATTTGTGCCAGTCCAAAAAATGTAGTTTGTGTTCAGTATAAGACAGAGGAGAACACCTCAGGCCTAAACCCTGCAGGACTGACAGCAGGAGGTGCATTAGTCCAGTTTTCCATGTGGGAACAGCGTTTACACTGGAATCTGCCTGTGACAGCTTTTTTGGAGCAAATATGAAATTCAGCAGTCTAACCGACACACAATACAAAACAATAACTACACAACAAACTAACTATAGCCCCCAAACACGCTAAACGTCACTAATGTCTCACATATGAAAACTCGCTCTCTCTCTTTCTTTCGCTCGCCCGCTTTCCGTCGTCGGTGTCACTCCTAAAAACTTCCCCTTCTCCCTAAACAACCAAATGTGACATGTTGCCATATAATTTTTTTTTTTGATTGGCTGACATGGTAAACTCTAACACCAATAGGGAAGGGGTGTTTTTTTTTTCTTTTTTCACTCGCAAGCGGAGAGTGTTTGCTAGCGCTGTCTATAGAAAACGCTGTTTTTACCGTTCTTCCCGCTGTAAACAAGATAGCATTAACAGTTTGAGCGTAGTTGTTACGGTTTGGAGGAGGACTCAAGCACAGGACTCCAGCTCTGATGCTCACAAGAAAGATTTATTTACAATTCACCAGGTGTATATACAAGAAGGTGCGGGGGAGTACTATATACAGCTGAGTGAGGGAAAGGGGTCTCCAGGGAAGTCCAGGGGAAAAACACGAGTCCTTCAGATCATCCACACACACGGTCACAGGTTCACACTCCAACACTGCCACTCGTGAATCCCACGGGGGGGGAGGGGGTAAGAATCCAGGGAGCTCTGTAGACATGGAGACAGGGTTAAGCACGATGCACAAAGGAAAACACTCTAAACTTGACTTGCTGTAGCTTGACTTCACTAACGCGTGGTAGACAACGATCCAGCGATGAACAGCAGTCACCTCCTGGTTTAAATGCTGATCGTCTTAATGAGACCCAGGTGTCTCATCTCCCGAGGGCGTGGGCCGAGGGCATGAACCCACAGTGAGTTCCGCTCCGGCGAGAGAAAGAGAGAGAGAGGGAGAGGAGAAGAGAGAGAAGAAGAGAGAGAGAGAGAAACAGGTAGAGAGAGCTGATCAGTGTGCAGCTGATTCGCCTGGCCGTGACAGTAGTTACAGTCAACAGTGAATATAAATGCTAAAACTGAATATATTGGATAGTGTTCCCCCCCTCCACAATTAAATTAAATCGTTCAGTCCATAGTAAGACCGGCTTTTTTCTTGTTTTCAGTAGCAAGCGATGTTTATGATTGTGCCAGAGCACATTTTGAACAACACCATGGGAATTTCGCTTTTTACACAGGTGGTTGGATGTTACACTCTGGAAATAGAAGGAAGGTGAGTGTTATTAAGCCTCTGGGGTCCACAGACATGCTATACCTCCAAATCACATGACTGATGTAAGCTGACATAGCAACAAGCTGCAGCCACGCTGAGTCTCTATTTCAGCCCACACTGAAAGTTCAGACTTTAAAGTTTTTTAATTTTAATTACAGGCCAATAAATCCAGAGTTATGATAATATATATAAGCCACGCTTTTTTCTAAATACTGTCATCACGTTTGTGTGTGTGTGTGTGTTTTAAGGGTTTTCTATGGACAGTAAAAAACAGTAAAGAAAGAGGAAAAAAGCCAAGTCTTTCCCATCGGTGGAAAAATGCACCATGTCGCCCAATTTAAAAAAAGTCTACATGTGGGATTTGGTTGTTTAGAAAGAGGGGAGAGTTTTGGGGGTGACGATAAGGGCAGCGAGACAGACCGAGAGAGACTTTTTAGATGTGGGAGATTTAACGTTTAGTGTGGAGTGTATACTTAGTGTGTTGTGTTGTGTAATCGTTGTTTTGTTTTGTGTGTCAGTGAGGGCACTAATGAATGTCACAAAGGCACATTGCAGTGTAAACACAGTCACTAAGTAGAAAACCAGTGGAGTGATACAGCCTGCAGGTTTATCCCTGTGCTCTTCTCCTCTGTCTTTTGGTGGAAAAACTTATTTTTTACTGGCACACATCATTTGTGGGGCATCTTATTGTGACACCTGATTGTTCTCTCACTTTAGTTTTAGTAATATTTTTAAATTCTTATACTAAATGAAAAAAAAACAGCAGGCGTATTTTTAAATAAATAGTTGTATATGTTTACAAAATGTACAATTTATATTTGCATTTCAAGTTATAAAAATTTACTCAACATGTCTGTGGGGTTTTTTTTACAGTAAAAAAATACTACTAGGATTTTAAGTTCTTTGTGTGACTTTGGCTCAGTAATACTAATGCTGACGACCCCCTCTGCTAGGCATCAGTGGAGGAGTAACATACACAAGCCCCGAACACAAAACTGAGTAAAGAAAGGTTTTAATTCCAAACTTTAAACAGAAAACCGGCAGGGCTGTTCAACAGACCCCTGGGCAAACAGTTATTATATAAAGACAAAAGAAAAGACAAGAGTAAAAGCTACAGGTTAACTAAGGTGAGCCAGCGTCACAATATTCCACTCACAGCCAGCTAGCAGCTCAAAGCTCTAATCAGACTAAGTTCAAACATGCACCAAGGTTTAACAAAGTTCAGCAATATGAACAAGTTCAACAAAGGTTGACGAGGGAGGCACGAAGGGCAAACTGCATGTTCAGTCCTAAGCAGCAGCCACTGAGTGAAGGACCTCCAGCCTTTTGTATTCCCCGGTAAATGCAGGCAGCCGTGTCATTGGTCCGTCGTGTTCAAGGCTCCTGCAGCAACCAATGGTGTGAGTGGTCTGGCACACTCTGATCTGCATGTAGTTGAGGCGGGCATAGGTCCGGGGCCAGCCAATCCCCCGTGAGTCCTGGAACACTGTGAGTTCCATAGTGGAAGGCGGGACCACCTGAGGCCAGAGGCCGTAACAAGTATGTCAGTGAAAAAACAACTAAATTCAGTAGAGCTGAAAAGAA
This sequence comes from Oreochromis niloticus, assembly GCF_001858045.2. NCBI lineage: Eukaryota > Metazoa > Chordata > Actinopteri > Cichliformes > Cichlidae > Oreochromis > Oreochromis niloticus. The sequence goes on along the minus strand of NC_031967.2, from coordinate 73,298,090 downwards.
TGACACCAAACAAAGCAAGGGGAAAAAATTAAACAATTTGAGGGTGAAATACAAACGTAAACTCAAAAGGAGTCAAAAATGGCCTGTTGTATTTCAGACCTCAGAGCTTTATACCCAACAAATCGTGAAAAATTAGGTTTAAATTTAAAGTGCAGATTTCTGACATTTTGTGTAATTTAAGCATGTAACAATGTGATTGTTTTCTAGCAAAAAACAGTGTAAAACTTAAGTTAGACTTGCATTTGTAAATGAACCGCCCCATGTTGTGTAGCTTTCTGGATTTCATACTTATTGGACTACATATTTATTTATTATACAGTACATAGCATCAAAACTCACATTCTTTATGTAACTAAAGTGTTTAATTATGTGGGCTACAGACAATAATTAAGTTATAGACGTTATTTACATGAAAAACGTGTATGCTTACTGCATTTTAGTTATTTTAACCATATATAACGACCTGCATATGTGTATGAAAAAAGGGCTTCGATTTTGCCACCCCATTTGTTTTTTATTGCCACCCTCATGCCACACTAAGAAAATTTCTCTAGATCTGCCCCCGGCGAGCACAAAGCTGCATCTTCTTCCAGTGCACACTGACACTATTTACCACAGAGCTCAAAGCAAACATGTTCTCACAGCATGTGTGACAGGTTGAAGGACTACTGTTGAAGGACTACTGCATATAAAACCCTTCAGTTAATACTAATTCATATCAGTTGATATAAGGACAAAAATAATGTAAATATGGTAAGAAAATGGTTAAGAGTTTATTATTTTTCATGTTATATTAATGGCTTTCATGTTACTTAAGAGAACTGCATCAGTGATCGGCTAGTAAGCCTTTTCTGGGATCGATTAGCAGTGTCTCTATTCTCCACTGGGGGGCTTGTTTTGGTGTCACTACCCGATCTGTACCGGAAACCCGATCGGTACCCCGCATGCGCAAATGTTACGTCACTTCCTCTCTTTGCCAACATTGCGACATTCAATATATTTGAATGATACGGTTAGCGCCCAGTTAGCTCCTAGCATTTCTCAACAGCTGTGCCTCCTTTTCGACTACCGGGACATTTAAACAATGGATAATCCGTATACAAACAAATTCCTGCTTTTCTCCTCAACAGAGAGCGTTCCCCGATTGAACAACAGCGCCGTAAAATAAGAAGAATGGCGCCTAACTACAGAGTTAATAATACAGACTTTGTATTTTGTCACGTGAAGATTCATCAGCCAGATGATGTGTTTACTGACAATTGACAGTGATAGTGGACATCATCATCACTATTCCAATCAATCCTCTCCACACAGACAAGCATAAACACACTCGACTATCACTAAATCAAATTTAACACACGTTTGTAATGACGCTAATTCAGTTTACAATAGGGTTCTTCGCTCGGTCAGCAGGGGGCGGTATCCTCGAACACTGGGGAGTAAACTGCCATTTAACGAACAGAAGAAGAAGAAAACATGCGCAGTAAGGATCGGGGAGTCCTAATCCGTAACTATCTTTTTATTTTTTTTGTTTTTGTCTACATTATATTAAATGTTTCATTATCAGAAACATTTTAAGAGACACTTATTATTCTTAACATCTTAACAGATACTCTGACAGTAACTATCGTAAAACGCTTTGACTGGAAGTAGACACCTTTCGCGCATGCGGGGTACCGATCGGGTTTCCGGTACGGATCGGGTAGTGACAGGCCTTTCGCACTTTATCCTCACTGCAATAAACGACTGCATGAGAGACGCAAAATCACTCTCGTGATTCTTTTCCCCGTTTTCAGGGGTGTAACACATGAAGACGATTATACCAAACCAGAACACACTGCAGTGAGAATCTCATCAGCTTCACACTAACTCCAGTCTAAAGGAAGCTGCTTTGGTTTTACCTGCAGAAACACTTTACATTGTCTCTTTATGTTTCTCATGTTAACAAATTCAACCTCTTAACTCGTGTTTGTACCAAAACCAGATATCAGACACGTGTGTGCAGTTCGTGATGTTTTAGCTCAGTGACAGCACTTCTAGGAGTTCAGTAGGACAGATGTGGTCCAACAAAAATGCAGACGAGCATCATTTGAATCAGAATCAGAATAAAGTATTCTGATTCTGATTCTGATTTGGGCTAAAAACACCTCTGAAACACATCAGCTTGAAAACGCACTGCAGCTACCCGACTCACTCAGCATCCTGCAAACACTCAGTACAGAAGAAAAGCAAAGACGGTCTGTTGCACCCAATGTGACCCAGTGTCCTATATTGAGATTCACAGCCAGCTAAACACTCTTTTGCATCACTTCCGCCAAGGAACAGGCATGTGTTGTATTTGGACAGGATTTAATGCAAAAAAGTGAGTCATATACATGTCATATACCCTGTCTTAAAGATAAACACAATCACAAAACTTACTCATATTGCCACTCAAAGGGATTTAACTAGTGATGTGACGTTCTGTATTGAGGCTTCAAAGCTTGTGTCGAGTAATGGAGGGGGCTTTTCCGCGATGCACATAATGAGGCTTGCTTCATTTATGGGAGGAGCTGAAAATGATGACGTCCGAAGCCTCGCTGCCCGGCTGTACCACGTGACTGGTTTAGGAAGTGGTTCAAACTTTGTTCGAACATATTGACAGTGATATAAACCCCTCAGACTTCATTCAAAATGTGGGTGTTTGATGGAGAGTTGCGGTTAGTGAGAGTTTGGAGACAGTTTGGAGAGAGTTTGGAGGTTTAGCAGAGTGAGGAGAGAAAGTCAGCAGAGGATGGAGCCAGCTAAGAAGAGGAGGATGTCCTCCCCTGTGTGGGAACATTTTGATCTTATATCTCCCAACAAGGTATGTAAATTTCTACAGAAGATGTATTTTCATAATACTGATGGTGCAATACAATTTATGTTAAGCTGTCTTTACTTTTGTATAAGGTGAAGTGTTTGCTATGTGCCAGGGAGCTGGGATATAACAACAACACCTCATCCATGCTCAGGCACTACAGAGCTTTGCATGAGAATAAGGGGAACACCAATTGTGGAGCAAGACCAGGTGAGCCATCAAATGCCATGATAATATAGCATGCAGTCATGTTACTAAATGATAGAACAATATTATACAACTGTAATAAGTTATGTGTGTGATATTTATATTTGTGCTTTGTTTTTATTGTCTTTCCTCATTCACTGTCACAGACGACTTCAACACATCAGGAAGAGAAAAAAATCAGTGAATGCAATCAAAGGTGAAGTCAGTGAACTGTGTTTATGAACAAGAACTGACTTCAGGCAAAACCTACAAAAATGTGTCCATAAGGGGCTTTCAGTTAGCAGATGGCAGACATGGGGGAGAAGCTCTGCAGCTCAATTTGATTGATTTATGCTAAAAACTAGGTACTAAGGTAAAAAAGGTAAAAAAAAAAATGCTGCAATGAAAAGTGAAAATAAAAGCGCAAAAGCAAATATTTTGAACAAACCATGCCAAAACATCATAGCTCTGCTTAAAAAACAAGCTAACTCTCCAGTGCTAAAGGAGACCTGCGTAACACAGAGCGCCTTGCTGGAAGCTATAAAAGAGCTCAAGTCTGACTTCAGATGGGATAATGATCAACTAAGAAACAATATGGACTCCACATGAGGAAATGAGCAGCAAGTTGAATATCCTCACTAAGCCGAGAAGATTCTTCAGTTCTAAGGTCAAATGGCCAAGAGTCCCAGATTTAAACCCAGTGGGAGTATCCCCCCAAAGAGGGACAAAGGCAGGCACGTGCAGAGGGGGGGGCTAGAGGGGCTTGAGCACCTGCCCCTTTCCTGATGAGTGCCCAAAGTGCCCTTTTGTTGAGGCAACTTTTAAATTTTTTTATTTGTTTTATTTTATTTTTTATGTGTGTGGGCGTCCAGAGTCCTGTCAGTGCCCCTCAACAATAATATTTAACTATTAATCACGGTTTTGCTAAATATAAGGATCTGGCTTGCATCAGTCACATGATCACATTTAACCAATGATCGCCCTTGACGGCAGAACGCGCTGGTTACGAACCGGGAACGAGCTCACAAAGAGCACGCGCATTTTTTGCGGTCCGGAGAAACACAAATGAACTCAGACACAGACTGATGCGACAAAACCAGTAAGTAGGTGTACAGCGCACACTGTAGTGTGTAGCACACAGCAGTATTAGCTTATTACGTACACGTTGGTAAGCTGTCTTGTTGCAACTGACGAACTGAAACAAGCGAGCGTCCTGTGTGTGTAACAGCGCGACAAACATTACCTGTCCTTTTATTAACTGCACAAGTAGTGCTGGTCATAGCTGCTGGCTACATGTGTAAGGCTGTCATGGGTCTGTAGCTCTGTCACCGTTTTAAGGAACATATTTCATTTTAAAGTAAGTTACAGGGCTTTTCCTGCTTTTCTGGAGGGATTATATTTCACTAAAAAACGATCTAATTTGCATGTCCACATAATTATGGATTATTACAATTATAATATATTAAAAAACACGCTGTATTTTAAAGAACATACATTAAAAAGCAGATTATATTAGATTTATATTTTAAATAAGACAATTTGGATTTTACAGCAGTAAAATTATTGAATCTGTACAGTTTAAAATGTAATAAGCTTTCTGCCTGCACAGAGTGGATAGTGAAACAAATGGGATCATCATAATGACATTATTTCATATTTATTACTTCCACCTCCTCATTGCTTTATTATTGTAGCTCTAGTAATAAATAATAATGTAAGGATTCTGGATCAGCACCATGATGCCCACCGTATATACAGTATTCTGAAGAAGGTCTAAAATGTCACTGTGTGTGCGTGCACGTGTGTGTTTTATTTAGATGGATTTTTTAAAACATATTACTCATGATATAACATTGTCCAGACATGCCTGGTAAGGACATGAGGAGGAAACAGTAGGAGCTGTGTGAGGCTACTAAAGGCAGTGCTATAACATTTTTCTGTCATCATTGTATTATTGATTAAGTGTAAGAGTTGTTAAGTGTGGATAATTAAATGATAGTTTATTGCAATAGCAAGTTGTGCCTTGTTCTCAGATAGACAGCAAGTGGAAAGTGATATATGAAATGATGGGATGGAAGGAAGATGAGAAGCAAAGAGTGATTCACAGGCAGAGCCTAAATTATTTCTCACAGTTTTGTGTTTCCTTATGGTTCCAAGCGTTGTCACCAATCTTTGCATTTTGTTATTATCTCATGATACTTGTTTAATCAGCTCCCATCTCTCCTGTGGACTTTTGAATGTCTACAGTCTCAGATCAGCCCTGCCCTCCAGCACCATCAGCAGCAGGAGCAGCAGAAACCCTCAACAGCAACATTGTACCCATCAGGTAAAACATCGGCTACGTTTGCTTTGCCTTGTTGCCCATATTAGATTCTTGATGAATGTGTGTTGTTGTTATTCAACCTGGTTCAAGTGCCCCTTTTTAACTTTGAGCACCCGCCCCTTTAAACGTCTCTGCACAGCCCTGGACAAAGGACGCCCTGATGATCCTCTAATCACATGAGCCAAGGTGTGAACGCGGGTGTGGGACCTAATCAGCCTAGGTTTTTCCAGTGAGCTCATTGTGAAACCTGGCCCCACCTTGTCATGTAATTTCCTGAGGTCAGATGGCCCAGGATGTGAGTGGGCATTAAGGCGTCTGGGGAGGGATCTCAAAACTGGATTATAGATGGCAGACAGTTGGTGTCGTAAACCACTGCCTCTGTTCAAAGATGGTCGCTCACAGTGGACGTAAATGGCCTCTTTCACTCCTCTTTCAAATCATCTGTCCTCTCTGTTCAAAATGTGAACATTGGCATCCTCGAAAGAGTGACCTTTATCCTTTAGATGCAGATGAACTGCTGAGTCTTGTCCCGTGGAGGTCTTCTAGCAACTCAAAGAAGTCCAGACACTTTTCTTTGCAAACTCCTTTGACTATGATGACCTGGATGACTGGATGAACCTTCACAGACAATGGGCAGTGACATTTTCCAAAGCCCTGACAACAACCATGAGCAGGGGAAGAAGATTCAGCAAAGTGTTACAGACTTGGAGTCCAGGTCTAGGAGGAACAACATTTGCAACTCTGAAGTAACAGGAGGTGAAAAGGGAAGTTCCGTGATGCATTTTGTCTCAATGCTCCTAAAACGCGAATGCCATTGCTCGCAGATATGGATCTGAAAATCACCGCTCCCTCACCCCAAACCAAGACCCAAAGCTTCTCAGAGGCCTCTTATTATAAACTTCCAGGAATTCACAGCCAAAGAACTGGTGCCAAGAGACTTCTGGAAAAAGGAAATTGAACACTGTTTTTCGACCCCGATTATGCGGTGGAGATTGTTCAAAAGGCACAGGGAATACAACCGGATAAAGAAAGCTAAAAGGAGAAAGGCATCTGTTTCCAGACTTCCTACACTAATTTGAGAATCCACTGGGACAGTGGGATGCAAATCTACAGCAGCGCACACAAAGTAAGGCTGGAACTAAAAAGATTCAGTGTGGAGGTACCTTCAGCGAGGAAGGTGGATGGCCCGGCTGCAATCCGACTGAAGGACATACTGGGCTGGCAATGCCAGGGCAAGAGGCAGGAGGAAGATTGATCTTCAGCTGCAGGGCGAGCCAAAGAGAAACTCCGGGGATTCCAGAGTAGACCCCCTAAATGACAAGGAGAGGGAACTGCAACAGGTTGGATAAGTTGCCTCTGATGTTCACAGCTGGGAGCAACTTCAGAGAAAACTAAGAGCGCTGGAGGATGGTGTTTGTTTTACTATAAATCAACCACCTCTGTAGAGCCCTTTCTTTATGACAGGCTCTACCCCTGACCCTCCAGCGGGGTCCTGGAGAAGAGCAGTTTCTGCTCCCCCATTGGAGCTCCAGGTATTTTTTTTTTACCAGTTCAAGGTTAGAAGTTATATTGCAGTCCGGTAAAAAAGAGAAACATTACAAAGAGAGACATTTAAAGCAAAACAATGAACGGGAAAAAATGGATGAGATTTATAAAATGGAGAAATGGAGACATTTTTTCTGTGATTCAAAACTGAAACCTTTGAACAAAACTGGAGGAATTTGACACCAAGACATTAATGGGGTCCACTGTAATGTACCAGGACTATCACCCAATGCATGAGTGTGTTTTATTTATATATTTAGTTATTTTTATTTGTGTGTGTATTTTTTATGTGTCTAAAGACGAAAAAATAGAGTTAAAAAAATGTGTTCATAAAAGTCTGAAAATGTGTTCCACACAGACCTCAGAGACATGTGAACAAGTTACAGAGTCTGTGAGTTTGTGGTTTGGAATTTGGTTATCGCTGGTTTCATCCACATTAACAAAAACGCTCCTGTTCTGACTTTCTGATAATAATATGAGAGAAAGTGCTGAACTCCTCCTCTGAGCTGTTACAGGGACAGATGTTGGCAGATGTGTCAGTGTCAGAGTTACAGTTAGAGAGGTCAGTGATGCATTCTAACAGTTTTATTTAAACCTTAAATTTAATCTGATGTGTTCAGGTTTAAACTCAGGTTCAGTTATTGAGTGAAAACACCAACAGACTCAGACATTTAGAACAAACTAAGAGTCAGATCAGCAGAAACAGAGAACACGGACATGTCTGCTGTAACTGCGTCACTCTGCTCCACGCTGATGTTTGTCCTGTTCGTCTCTGCAGGTCAGATTTAACTGTTAGAAACTAAACTGAGTTTATTTCTGAGATAAAGAGTCTCAGTCTGGTTTACATGCTGATAATATTTCTCTAAGAATTTGTTTATTATTCATTCAGTGCTGCGATCAACATGAAGCTGGGTGGAGTTATCACCTGTTGGCTGTGATCCAGCTGTGACAGAGATAAAGAAGTCTAATGTGTGTGTCAGTGTGATGTGGTGAAGTGTCCGGAGTCAGCATATGGCTACAAAGCTTTTTGTTACACCCCAAAAAGCTGATTCTGCTCACGTGGATGTTTTCAGTGGGAGAAACATTTCGTCACTCATCCAAGTGTCTCTGATGAGTGACACAAGGTTTCTCTGGTAACACTACGTCCAGATGAACAGAGGTGTCAATACTACTGCTTGTATTGGTATCAGATTAATACTTTATTTTTATCATCTACGTTCAGCATGTAGCCCATTGAATTGTGTTAAACTGATGATTTTTTAGGAAATGAAAAACTATACCTCAAACGTCTTTGTGTTGACTGGCACGTCTATTTCATTTATATCCTGTAGCACATTTAAAGATTCAAAGAGCCCCAGCTTCAAAATACATGAAAATTTGAAAGGTTGTTTACTTATGTTAACTCATCATTGTGGAAATTAAACAATACTGGCCCTGTATTTATTTGGTATTGGATCTAAAATTTAAAAGAAATCGACTCAGTTATGAAAATAAGTGACGATACCCAGCTGTAAGTTGGAGTACCCAGGGACAACAATATTTAAAGTTGGGTTTTTTCTGGGGTTTTTTTGCCTGTCCCGTTTGGTTCTTTTGCCATCAGAATTATTGTCTAAAGGTGAAGAAAGATGCCAAACGGATTTACTTTACCAAATAGACCATCCCAGCTTTGCTGTAATGGTCTATTTGATTTACCTTTTATTGTTTATTTTATTTTATTTTCACTTGCTAAATACGGGACAGACTTGACTGTGAAATAGAAAGAGGGAAAGAAAAACAAAATTTAAAGTTAATAGCTCACAGTTGTACTTTGACCTTTAACCTCTCTGCTCTGTGTTGTTTCCTCTTTCAGACCAGAAAAACATTGCAGCTGAGTCTGGACAGAACATCACTCTGCCATGTGGAGCTCCAAACAAGATTATAGTTGTAGAGTGGAGCAGAGCTGAACTGGGAGATGAAAATGTGTTCATTTACCAGGATGGGCGACCTCTTGACGACCAGCATCCATCTTTAAAAGAACCGGGTGGATCTGCAGGACAGACAGATGAAGGATGGAGACGTGTCTTTGATTCTGAAAGATGTGACGATTAATGATGCTGGAACATACGAGTGTCGTGTCCAGAGAGAGGGAGACGGTATAAAGCTCATCAACAGCATCTACCTTCATGTTGATCCTCCAGGTGAGTGAGTAGAGTTGAGTGTGTGTGTGATCAGAGGTGAAGCTGCTTCCTGGTTGTTGATGTGTGTTTCTAAAGATGTTGTTGATGAGACTTTGTAGAAAGCAGCTGGTCTGAGTGATGTGATCAGAGTGCAGTAGATAATGTCTGACAGCAGTTTGAAGAGGAAATGGATTCTGTTCTGTTCTTCACTCATCACCTACCTGACAGCTGACACCTCACACCTGTTTCTCACCTGCAGCTCAGACAGGAGGAGACACAGAGGATGTAGGAAACAAGGAGGATGGACCTGGTGGACTGATGTGCTTCTTGCTGCTGCTGTTGTTGGGTTTCCTGATCTACAGAAAACAGAAAGAGTAACAGAGTCAGAACACACGTAGTGACAGTGATATTTTTCAGTGTCATTCCACAGAAAATATTGAAGATGAAAGTGAACTTTTCCTGTTAGAAAACGAAAACTGATGTTAGCGAGAATGTGACAAAGTGGAGGAGCAGTTGTAAAGCTCTCCATTTCAGGGCTGTGCAGAGACGTTTAAAGGGGCGGGTGCTCAAAGTTAAAAAGGGGCACTTGAACCAGGTTGAATAACAACAACACACATTCATCAAGAATCTAATATGGGCAACAAGGCAAAGCAAACGTAGCCGATGTTTTACCTGATGGGTACAATGTTGCTGTTGAGGGTTTCTGCTGCTCCTGCTGCTGATGGTGCTGGAGGGCAGGGCTGATCTGAGACTGTAGACATTCAAAAGTCCACAGGAGAGATGGGAGCTGATTAAACAAGTATCATGAGATAATAACAAAATGCAAAGATTGGTGACAACGCTTGGAACCATAAGGAAACACAAAACTGTGAGAAATAATTTAGGCTCTGCCTGTGAATCACTCTTTGCTTCTCATCTTCCTTCCATCCCATCATTTCATATATCACTTTCCACTTGCTGTCTATCTGAGAACAAGGCACAACTTGCTATTGCAATAAACTATCATTTAATTATCCACACTTAACAACTCTTACACTTAATCAATAATACAATGATGACAGAAAAATGTTATAGCACTGCCTTTAGTAGCCTCACACAGCTCCTACTGTTTCCTCCTCATGTCCTTACCAGGCATGTCTGGACAATGTTATATCATGAGTAATATGTTTTAAAAAATCCATCTAAATAAAACACACACGTGCACGCACACACAGTGACATTTTAGACCTTCTTCAGAATACTGTATATACGGTGGGCATCATGGTGCTGATCCAGAATCCTTACATTATTATTTATTACTAGAGCTACAATAATAAAGCAATGAGGAGGTGGAAGTAATAAATATGAAATAATGTCATTATGATGATCCCATTTGTTTCACTATCCACTCTGTGCAGGCAGAAAGCTTATTACATTTTAAACTGTACAGATTCAATAATTTTACTGCTGTAAAATCCAAATTGTCTTATTTAAAATATAAATCTAATATAATCTGCTTTTTAATGTATGTTCTTTAAAATACAGCGTGTTTTTTAATATATTATAATTGTAATAATCCATAATTATGTGGACATGCAAATTAGATCGTTTTTTAGTGAAATATAATCCCTCCAGAAAAGCAGGAAAAGCCCTGTAACTTACTTTAAAATGAAATATGTTCCTTAAAACGGTGACAGAGCTACAGACCCATGACAGCCTTACACATGTAGCCAGCAGCTATGACCAGCACTACTTGTGCAGTTAATAAAAGGACAGGTAATGTTTGTCGCGCTGTTACACACACAGGACGCTCGCTTGTTTCAGTTCGTCAGTTGCAACAAGACAACTTACCAACGTGTACGTAATAAGCTAATACTGCTGTGTGCTACACACTACAGTGTGCGCTGTACACCTACTTACTGGTTTTGTCGCATCAGTCTGTGTCTGAGTTCATTTGTGTTTCTCCGGACCGCAAAAAATGCGCGTGCTCTTTGTGAGCTCGTTCCCGGTTCGTAACCAGCGCGTTCTGCCGTCAAGGGCGATCATTGGTTAAATGTGATCATGTGACTGATGCAAGCCAGATCCTTATATTTAGCAAAACCGTGATTAATAGTTAAATATTATTGTTGAGGGGCACTGACAGGACTCTGGACGCCCACACACATAAAAAATAAAATAAAACAAATAAAAAAATTTAAAAGTTGCCTCAACAAAAGGGCACTTTGGGCACTCATCAGGAAAGGGGCGGGTGCTCAAGCCCCTCTAGCACCCCCCCCCCCTGCACGTGCCATGATGGCACACACAACATTTTGGCTCACTGGCTCCCAAACTGGTTGGTTGGGATAGTCTGATAATTCAGACTGTAAGTAGTACCAGAGAGTAACAGGAGTTTTTATTAATACGTCATTGACTAATCAGTGGATACACTGATGTCTTAGAGACTAAAGAAATGTGCGTTTCTTAAATTGCTCACTATACGTACACCAGGAGTCCATAGAAAACATTTGGCTCATTAACTGTCAACTCAAAAAGCAGGTGAACTAGAGGCGCAGTCTGAGGCTGTTTTCAATAAGGCAGAAAATTCCCTCCACTCCATAAAACCCTGAATCCAGGATATCTGGATCAAATTATTTTTGTATTGTCTTGAACATCCCAGTTATTATTTAACTGACACATGTATATTTGGGAATGACCAATTTTGCAATACCAAAGATTAAAAAATATGAAAGCTAATCACTTTCTAAGCTGGGCTAAGTCCCACCTTTAGTGGAAATCTGTCCCTAATCAGATTGGCATGAGTAACGTCATGTACTCATTCATAAGCACGTTTTCTTCACCATCCAGTGTGATCTAAATTATAAGACATTTTAACCATACATTGATACACTGCTTTGTTTTATACACATCGAGCACTTGACAGGTTTAGAGTCACAATTTAACCTAAAACACACTTATGTGGGTGAAACAGTCGAACCCCACACAGGTAGATGCAAACTCCACCCACAAAGGCCCCAGTCAGGGTTCAAACCAGGAACCTACTAATCATCACATCAAAGCTTAAACTGATATTTGTGTCCAACTGCAGAATTTTCTGGTTCAAAATGATCGTTGAGGATGTGACTAATAGGTAAAAACACATTATTCTTCTGGGCAGGTGCACATCAGGGTGGCTTCTCCACCAGTCAGGTTCCCCTGCTACATGGGCATCAACATCCCAACCAAGGAGGAGCTCATCGCCAACAAGCCGGAGTTTGAGGACATTGCTGGTTATATTGGTATTTAAACATGAACTTCTACCATTCATTTCTTTGACAGGTCAGAACAAAAACTTGTGTTAATGCTAAAGCTGTTTACAGGTGCTGACAGTGTCAAATTATTTATAACCACCTATGTAATCTTGATATTTAAAATGGAACAATTTGTATATATTAGTGCTATTTATTAAATTTGTAAACTGTAACATATAGTGTATTTTAATAGTTGACTTTGTTGCTGTCTTGGAGCAGCTGTAATCTCCTCAGGGATTAATAAAGTATTCTGATTGTGAAATAACTGACTCGAGTTTGAAAGTGCAGCTGTAACGAGGACCTGTGCAGGTAAACTTAAGTGTTTTGTAGGCAGCGTGTAATGATGTACACGGTACCGTTTACTACAGATATCACAGCCACATAAGTGTGCTAACACTCAGAAACCCAGTGGTATTTCATTAAATGACTGGGGCACTGGGAATGGTAAATGTTTGCTGGTTCATGAATTTGAACTGATTTGTGGTTTCTTGATGTCGAATTGAACTCATGTAAGTTAGTTTTCAAAGCTGTAGACACACTGCTAATACTTCCATGGTGCTGCAGGTATTGCTGCTGTGACTACTGTAGTATACCTGATAACGCAACTTTGCAGCGAAAACAAACCACGCAACGGCAAATGCAAAATGAAATATTGAATCACGAGATAAAACTGCAAACATAAATGCAAGATTTCAAGGAAGTTCTGTCCTTGGCTTTAGACCTTCCTCTAATTAAAAACATTGTGGCTAATATTATGGTTAAGACTTTGCTGTCTCGGGCTGATTTGCACCTTGTGAAACCAGTTTTATGACCGGTGCAGTTTTCTCATGAGAACAGTGTGGAGCTTTCCATGGTTCACTGTTCTTTATCCTTCTTTCCTCTGTGGTCTCTCTAGTCCTGCAAAGTGGCAGATTGTGATCTGATTTGTTAAACACCATCCCTCTCTCTCTTTCTCTGTCCACACACAACAAAAGAGGGAGAGTTTCATAACCTTACCGTTTTTAAGTGTGCTGCTGAGGGATTCAAAAAAGCAAACTGCAAAGCAGTGAAGCAGACACTGAAGGGAAAGCAATAACAAGTTAACTGTCAACTCAAAAAAGCAGGCAAAGTAGAGGCGCAGTCTGAGGCTGTATTTCCAATAAGGCAGGAAATTCAACAAAGCTTCTGAGACACATTTTCACTGTCTTGCTTCTTCAGGTACTGACACACAAATACACTGCTGTATGTGTGTTTGTTCTGGTTTATGTGTATGGCTTTTGCCTGCTTCTGCATGTAAGCATTTGCACAGAGGTGATGTCAACCATAAAAATGTGGAACGTTAATCTGATCCTAAAGGCAACTGTAAAATGATTAACATAAATGAATGGATGAATGGAGACCACATAGAAATATGTAGCTGTAAGACATCACACATAACTCACATCCTATTTCTTATGTCTCTGAGGATTTTTTCCATTTGAACATTTTTAAATTACATGACATGAAGCAGATCTGACTATGAAACTAGGAGAAACTGCAGGCTATTGTTTCTTTTAATTAATGGGCACAAGAGTTTATAGGTTATAATTTTTGTTATATTGTTATTTGTAGTAGTAATTACTACCATGATGAAAGTGGTTACTCAAGTTAATGATGAAGGAAGCTGTGGTCTATTTTCCCACAGAGCCATGATGGAGAGACACATGAAACATTGATACAAGGACACATCACAAAACCTGCCTTAGCTCAGGCAGAAATTGTGGCTCTCAGCAAAGCACTACAACTTTCAGGGGGGAAAGAATAAACAGATAATAGTCCTGTAAAACAGAAAGAACAATTGGAAGAACTGATACAAGCTGCACAGAGAAGTGGCAGTGATGAAATACAAGGACATCAAACGAGCCAAACATGGTTGGCAAAAGAAAGATTACGATTAAGGATGAAGATGAATAAGAGAATTATAAGCGTGTAATGAAATGAAAATATAAGATAAACGGTTTATTTTGGTTACAAGGAACAAATAGGTCAAAGGTCAAAACAAGAGTACGATTAAGTTAAAAGTCAATAGGTCAAAGGTCAGGCTAAATTAAGAAATTAAATGAATTTAAATTAGGCCAGGGGTTAAGTTTTAACCCTTTTTTAACTAGACAAACTAAACTGAATTACTCTGGTTGGACAAAAGCGTTTTAAATCGCAAGGAGGCCTTGATCAAACCTCCTTCAAATAGTTTGTACACTAATAATTTGTAACACTAAGGAACTGATAATATTACAGTACATTGTATATTGAGCCAAAACCGTGGTAGTCTCTGTCAGTGACCTCAATAAACACTGAAGCAGGTAATTTCTCCCTTAAAAACAGTAAAGTGTTCTTTAAAATTACAAAAATTATAGTTTAGTTTTTTGTGTTTTTGTGAATCAGACAGAAAAAGATTGCACAATCGTGTGTGAGTGAGAGATTAGGTTCGCCCCTCCTCCTGAAAGACGTATATGGGCTCAAATTGTGGTCATAAAACAGAACAAAAATAAATAAAGAAAATATAATATATATAGTTATAGTTATAATATATAGTTTAACTTTGATAAATTCAAATTATAATGTACGATTACACTCAGAGGATCAATATGAATTTAAATGTATGCAAGTTTCGCATGAAACACATGGCTGACAACTGTTCTGTCCTGAGTTTTTGTTTCCTAAAGCACCCAACTTGACCACACCACCTGTTTTCACACCAAAGCAGGGTAATTGCATGTCTGATGGAGGAGTCTCACCAAAAGTGGGAGAGGTAAGTCCTGATGGGGGTGACAACACCATAAATGTCACTTATGGTCAAATTCCTAAAAGTTTTGATACCGAGGGCAGATTTGTTTTGATTGGTGGAGGAGAGAAACTGATAAATTTCCTGTCCAGTACCTGGTCAGGTACTTGCACAAAAGTCCAGTTACAGATATAGGTCATAGGCAAAACACTGCAGTCCAGGGAAAGTGAAATTGATGGTCCACATTAGACAATTAAAATCCTACACAAATTCTCCAACATTTATATACAGAGAAGAGTTCCAGATGATTATAATTTGGCAAACCCTGTAGCTATTGGGGGTTTGAATCTATAGTATTATGGAAAAAAACAAAACAAAAAAGCAATAAAACCATATTGATTATGTTCATTACAAGGTGCAGAGATTGGCTAACCTGACCAGGAATGCAATAACTGTCAGTACAGTAAAGGTTAAAGTCACTTTAGACGGTCCAGGTGTGGTTTGCCTTGTTGTATTTATATTGCAACTAATGCAGCTCTGGATGGGTCAGTTACCAGGACATGGAAGGACTACAGACATTATCAAATGAGGTGAAGGAATTTTCTGGGATTGAAGATCCTCTGGGTGAGTGGTTCACTAAAATATTCAGAATATATAAAGTTATTATTTTTATCATTGACGGTGTAATTTGGCCACATTCACAGCTATATTGACTGGTTGTGGATATTATCTATCCCATGTTTGTGGACTCTAATTAACAGATTGAAAACAACAACACCAATGGAAGAACATGCAGTGCCACCCCATCAGATGTCACTGTCAGTTGGGGTCAGTGATGAATTAGGTGAGGAGGATTCATGGCTGAGCGGAGACATAAATTGGAGCCCCTAGGTGTTGAGAGGTAGGAAAGGCCAAATGTATATTTCTTATTTGTGTGCTTAAGCTTTTAATGATCAGAAGAAACTGAATCATGTTTAGAAGATAATATTAATTTGGTTCAAAGACGTCTGACACAGTTTATGTGACGCTGCTTTGAATAGTGATTCATATGTTCCTGTTGTGTAATGTGAAGATGAATCTCCCCCTGATTCCCCTCAGCGCTGTGATTTCCCCATTTTTATTTCTTTTATGCATCAATGAAGTCAGGATTAAATAAATATGCAGATGACTCTGTAATCATGAGACTTCTGAAATCTATGATTTTCACGTTTGTTTTTACTTAAAAACATAAAATAAAATTGTGTAGCTTCGACATCTCTGTTCGAATAATGTGTGTGTCTGGGTTTGACTCTTGATCACTGGCACGTCTTGAACAGGAAACTGGTGAAAATTAATCATACAAATACAGAACAGCAAATATTTGTGACAGGATTTAATCAGCACGTGGGTTTATTTTAGACACAGCTGAACACTTTCATGTCTCTGTTCCAGTAAGAACAGTTTATTACTGTTGCACTTGTTAAGATCAAGAACAGTCATGAAGCTTGACAGTAATTTAAAAAAAGCCAGCAGCAAAAGTCAAAATGAACACATGACACAAACAAGACCATAAATATAAGAACCAAGATGTTAAACTAAAGTCTGAAGCTGACGGGGAGCCAAAGCAGAAGCTTTGACAGATTCATGAGAATGAGTTAAAAACCACGCAGCAGCATTTTGGACAGAATTAATAGATGTTTTGGTCAAACCATGCAGAGGAAACACTGAAGCAAACACAGACAGGGAGGCACAGAAACATTAAGAAAACTAAAGGATCACCACAGAGAGAAGAAAATAACAGAATCAAAGTGAAAATAGAAACATTCAGAATAACAATGAGTTCAAAGTGTGAGGAGGTCTGATGTTCCAACAGTGTTCAGGCTGAGAATTATTAACTGTAATGCTCCAGTTTGACCTCATGGTGGCATGGCTGTCTCGGTGTTGTAATGGCTACACTCAGACTACAGGAGATAACACATATTCACAGCAGAAGCTTCATCACAGATCAGACACAAATAACGCCACAATATTTGGTTACTCTGAGCAGGCAGCTGTTACAATGTGACCATCACCGGGTAACTTGGGCCTGTTGCTTAACCCAAACGTTTCCGAGGTTCTTGAATGCACCACAAACCGCAGAGTCCGAGTGAGCCGCTTAAAGTCAGATCTGTTCTTCAAAGCAGACTTTCAGCTTTATTTCAAGCTTAAATGTAATCTGATGTAGTCAGTATTTAAAGTCAGGCTCTGTTATTGACTGAAAACACCGACAGACTCAGACATTTAGAACAAACTAAGAGTCAGATCAGCACAAATACTGACACAGAGATGGCTGCTGGCACTGCGCTGCTCTGCTCCACTTTGCTGTTTGTCCTTGTCTTCGTCCCTGCAGGTGAGATTGAACTAAACTGAGTTTAACAAGAAGTACTGGAGGATTATTTTCATCTGGATTCAGTTTGTCTGTGTGTGTGAAGGAGACACAAGGCTGGTTGGACACTTAACATCTGTAATCCAGCTGTGACAGAGACAAAGAAGTGTAATGTGTGTGTCAGTGTGATGTTCGCCGGAGCGTCACCCAACAGATGGATTTTGGGACGTCAAAGCAGCTGGCTGTGGTGACTGAAAAGGACTTTTTTTTTTCAGACCTTGGGACTGTTTATTCAGAGGCTGTGTTTTGTGAAACAGGATAATGATTACTGCAGTTTCCCCGCTTCACCTGTGAATGAAATCACAAGAATTGCCTTTTCAGAGGCCACTTCACAGTTAAAGGACTGTTTTTCACCTGCTCAACTTCTGTCAGTACAACCAGTACAGTCACCAATTCTGTCAGTCGTTCAGGCTTCAACTCAGTTGCTTCCTCAGCCTGTAGCTTTGCCTTTAGCCCAGCCTGTAGCTCAGTCAGCTGCCCAGCCTGTAGTTTAATTATCTGTCCAGCTTCCTATCTCGTCACCTGTTCAGTTAATTGTTCAGTCACCATCTTCACCTGCCTCTGTACAGGAAGCTGTGTCAGTGCTGCCCGTTTTGGAGAGACAAACATGTTAAGACTGCACTGGTTCCTCAAAAGCTGGCCCGTTCAGACATGGTTACTCACTCCAGGGCCTTCCCAGAGGCCCTCAGCTGACTCTGGACCCCTGGAGGCTTGTGGCATTCCATTTTCTATTGGCAAACTTGCTGAATAACTCCTCCCAATCCTTACTGTTATTCGTTGTGTAACCAGAAAATCCTTAATCCAGCTGAACATTCAACCATTGTTGGTCCCTCGTTTATCGTGGAAGTTATGTTCTAAAAATACACCGCCGTAGGTGAAATCTGCGAAGTAGCCAGCTTTATTTTTTACAATTATTATAGATGTTTTAAGGCTGTAAAACCCCTCACTACACACTGTATACAGTTTTCTCAGACAGGCATGAACATTTTCACACTTTTCTCCCTTGTTTAAACACTCTCAAAGTTCAAACCTTCGTAAAAAATAAGTCCAGTATTATAGAATGAAACCAAAGATCAAACCCTGTTTCAGAACATGGGAATAGAGCAGCTGTGAACGTATTTAACATTAATGAATCAATGGTACGGAAGTAGAGGAAGCAAGAAGAATGAGTTAAGTAAAGTTTGACTTATCTGACTGTTTTGTTTCGCTTAATGTGCCTTATAATCTGAAAAATATGGTAACTTCTACTTTCCTTTAGCATGTCCAAAAGTCCAACCTTTTGTGCGATGGTTAGCATCTTCCTCTGCCTTTTGGGTGCTACTGCAGGTGCCTTTGACGGTGCAAAACGTTTCGTTGACGTTAGTCTTAAACAGAAGCCCCAGGTACACCACCAACCTGTTCATGTGTCTAACCGTTTTTCCCCACTCGGCGACACACCCGCCGGAGGTCAAACTTGTCTTCCAGGGGCCAGAGCAGGCGACATTGAGAGAAATTTAAAACTGCTGGCTAAGGATAAACGTAACTTCAGTAAAATCATAATTCATGTCGGCAGTAATGACACCCGGTTACGCCAATCGGAGGTCACTAAAATCAATATTGAATCTATGTGTAACTTTGCCAAAACAATGTCGGACTCTGTAGTTTTCTCTGGTCCCCTCCCCAATCAGACCAGGAGTGACATGTTTAGCCGCATGTTCTCCTTAACCCTTGGATGCACAACCTACCAATACCTACACTCTTCCACGAGTGGGGTCAAAAATGACCCCAAATAGAAACAATGCATTTTGCTATAAACTCGGTTGTTTTTCTTCAAAATCTTTGAAATGTATAGTTGTAATATATTCATATTCCAGGTATTGCTCATAAAACATGTTTGTGACATGAGGCCCTTTGCAGTTTTATTTTTTTCATTAATTTTAAGAAATTGCAGTTTTTGTATCACTTGTATCACTTTTGTATGCTTGCTCTGCATATACTGCAGAAGCTGGGTCTTCCCTCTGAAAGGCACAAGTTGTTCATCCACTGTAACACAATCACTGAGGATGAGTTTCTGCCTGCAGTTGACCAGGAACAGGCCCCATATGTAGCGGAAAGCTGCCATGTGGTTTGTTTTCAGTCGGTAGGCTCTGGTCCTCTTGTCATCAAAGTGCAAGAAACGGCGAATATCTTTAAATCTTTGAACTGACATAGTGGCCTTGTACAATGGGTTATGCAGAGGACTCCCAAAAAACACACCGACTGGTACATCCCAGTTCTTCTCACTTCCTGCAAGAATGGTCAATCAAATGAAGGCTAGGAGCTTATGTTTGATTACATCTTTCCACTCTTTTCCCCTGTCTGTGGCTACTCTTCGTGCCTCCATGTTTGTGCATGTCAGCACCTCTTCTATTATATTATCAGACATGAACATCTTCCATTCCTCTATTGGGGAGACAGTACTAGACCCAGGTGCAAGCCCTGGCCGACTTATTCCGAATATTGTGGCTAGAGCAGTAAAAGGGAGGATCATTCTGTTAGACTCAATATCCATTTCCTCTTCAGAGGACTCATCAGAGGACTCCTCTGTATCTAACTGGCCTTGTTTAGTGGGGGAGACAATAGTCTGGGTCCTCTATATCTTAGATGTCAGATTCTGAGTCAGTGCTTCCGATGGGCTCTTCATCCCATCCGTCCTGGATCATTTGTAGGGCAAGATCTACAGGAATCCTTGCTGGCCTCATAGCAGCCATGTTACTTTAAATATTAAAAAAAAACATCAGAAAGGACAATGTTTGAAATGCACAGGAAACTATAAACAGGGCTGCACATAAATGGTCCGCAGGTGCGCATTCGCTGTCAAAATAATAGACACGTACCAGATAAGAAGTTGGAACGCTCGTTTGTGTACATTAGATGTTCTGAAGGAGGACAGACATTTGTTCAGAACTCTTAAAGATGTCGAAGAAGCAAGCTCCATAAGAAATTACTTTGGTGTTCCTCCACCACAAAAGAAGCGCGTATTCTCTGAATTTCCGGGAATACTTTTATTTTCACAGCGAATACACACCTGCGGACCACTTATGTGCAGCCCTGACTATAAATCATGTATGTTACTGTGTAAAAATTAATTCTTGATCCATCAGAAGTGTAAGTCAGTCAGTCAGAGTCGCTAAGAATGAAAGTTTCATAGAAGATTCCATAGGAACTGCTTGGGATCATTTTTGACCCCACTTGTGGAAGAGTGGGGTAGTGATACAAAAACTGCATTTTCTTTAAATTAATGAAAAAATAAATAAAAATGCGAATGGCCTCATGTTACAAACATATTTTATGAGGAATACCTGGAATATGAATATATTACAACTATACATTTTAAAGATTTTGAAGAAAAACAACACGTGGGGTCATTTTTGACCTCACGTGTGTATCTAAGGGTTAAATTGCTGGCTGTCTGAGTGGTGTCCCAGAAACGATGTGGGCTTCATAGATCATTTGCAAACCTTCTGGAGGAAACCTGGTCTTGTTAGGAGAGACGGCATCCATCCCACTTTGGATGGAGCAGCTCTCATTTCTAGAAATATGGACCAATTTATTAAACCCCACAAAATATGACTATCCACAGTTGGGAGCAGGAAGCAGAGTTGCAGTCCTACACGCCTCTCTGCAGCTTCTCTCCTCCTGCTACCCCCCCCCAAAAACCCATCTCCATTGAGACTGTGTCAGCTCCCAAACAGACAAAAAACAAACTAAAAACCAGCAACAAACAACTTAAACATAAAAAATCACAAAGAAAGAACAATACAGTATCCACATCTGAACCAAAGAGTAAAACAGTGAAATGTGGATTATTAAATATTAGGTCTCTCTCCTCCAAGTCTCTGTTAGTACATGACTTAATAATTGATCAACAAATCGATTTACTCTGCCTTACAGAAACCTGGTTGCAGCAGGATGAGTATGTTAGTTTAAATGAATCAACACCCCCAAGTCATTCTAACTACCAGAAATCTCGAAGCACAGGCCGAGGGGGCGGTGTGGCAGCAATTTTCCACACCAGTCTATTAATTAACGAAAGACCAAGACAGACTTTTAATTCATTTGAAAGCCTGATTCAATTCAATTCAATTCAATTCAATTCAATTTTATTTATATAGCGCCAAATCACAACAAAAGTCGCCTCAAGGCGCTTTATATTGTACAGTAGATAGCACAATAATAATGCTTAGCCTTGTCCAACCCAGCTGTAAAACTCAGAAACCAGTCTTACTTGTTATCATCTATCGTCCACCTGGGCCTTACACAGAGTTTCTGTCTGATTTCTCAGACTTTTTATCTGATTTAGTGCTCAGCTCAGATAAAATAATTATTGTGGGTGATTTTAACATCCATGTAGATGCTAAAAATGACAGCCTCAACATGGCATTTAATCTGTTATTAGACTCAATTGGCTTCTCTCAAAATGTAAAAGAACCCACCCACCACTTTAATCACACTCTAGATCTTGTTTTAACATATGGCATAGAAACTGAACATTTAACAGTGTTTCCTGAAAACCCTCTGCTGTCTGATCATTTCCTGATAACATTTACATTTACAATAATTGATTACACAGCAGTGGAGAGTAGACTTCATCAAAGTAGATGTCTTTCTGAAAGTGCTGTAACTAAGTTTAAGAATATAATCCACCCACTGTTATCATCTCCAATGCCCTGTACCAACATAGAGCAGAGCAGCTATCCGAACGCTACTCCAACAGAGGTTGATTATTGTAATTTTACCTCCTCACTACGTACGACTCTGGATACTGTAGCTCCTGTGAAAACTAAGGTCTCAAATCCGAAGTATCTGACTCCGTAGTATAATTCTCAAACACGTAGCCTAAAGCAGATAACTCGTAAGCTGGAGAGGAAATGGCGTGTCACAAATTTAGAGGATCATCATTTAGCCTGGAGAAATAGTTTGCTGCTTTATAAGAAAGCCCTCCGCAAAGCCAGAACATCTTACTATTCGTCACTGATTGAAGGAAATAAGAACAACCCCAGGTTTCTCTTCAGCACTGTAGCCAGGCTGACAAAAAGTCAGAGCTCTACTGAGCCAACAATCCCTTTAACGTTAACTAGTAATGACTTCATGAACTTCTTCACAAATAAAATTTTTATCATTAGAGAAAAAATTACAAATAATCATCCCACAGATGTAATATTATCTACAGCTACTTTTAGTACCATCGATGTTAAGTTAGACTCTTTTTCTCCAATTGATCTTTCTGAGATAACTTCAATAATTAATTCCTCCAAACCATCAACGTGTCTTTTAGACCCCATTCCTACAAAACTGCTCAAAGAAGTCCTGCCATTAATTAATTCTTCATTCTTAAATATGATCAACCTATCTCTAATAATCGGCTATGTACCACAGGCCTTCAAGGTGGCTGTAGTTATACCTTTACTCAAAAAGCATCTCTAGACCCAGCTGTCTTAGCTAATTATAGGCCAATCTCCAACCTTCCTTTCATATCAAAAATCCTTGAAAGAGTAGTTGTCAAACAGCTAACAGATCATCTGCAGAGGAATGGCTTATTTGAAGCGTTTCAGTCAGGTTTCAGAGCTCATCACAGCCCAGAAACAGCTTTAGTGAAGGTTACAAATGATCTTCTTATGGCCTCTGACAGTGGACTCGTCTCTGTGCTTGTCCTGCTAGACTTTAGTGCAGCGTTCGATACTGTTGACCATAATATCCTATTAGAGTGATTAGAACATGCTGTAGGTATTACAGGTACTGCACTGCAGTGGTTTGTATCATATCTATCTAATAGACTCCAATTTGTGCATGTAAATGGAGAGTCCTCTTCACACACTAAGGTCAATTATGGTGTTCCACAGGGTTCAGTGCTAGGACCAATTCTGTTTACATTATACATGCTTCCCTTAGGTGGTATCATTAGAAGACATAGCATAAATTTTCACTGCTATGCAGATGACACGCAGCTCTATCCATGAAGCCAGGTAACACACACCAATTAGTTAAACTGCAGGAATGTCTTAAAGACATAAAGACCTGGATGGCCGCTAACTTTCTGCTTCTTAATTCAGATAAAACTGAGGTTATTGTACTCGGCCCTGAAAATATTAGAAATATGGTATCTAACCAGATTCTTACTCTGGATGGCCTCCAGTAACACTGTGAGGAACCTTGGAGTCATTGTTGACCAGGACATGTCCTTCAACGCACATATTAAACAAATATGTAAGACTGCTTTCTTCCATTTGCGCAACATCTCTAAAATTAGAAATATCCTGTCTCAGAGTAATGCTGAAAAACTAGTTCATGCATTTATTACTTCCAGGCTGGACTACTGTAATTCTTTATTATCAGGATGTCCTAAAAACTCGCTGAAAAGCCTTCAGTTAATCCAAAATGCTGCAGCAAGAGTACTGACAGGGACTAGAAAGAGAGAGCATATTTCTCCTGTTTTGGCTTCCCTTCATTGGCTTCCTGTTAAATCCAGAATTGAATTCAAAATCCTGCTCCTCACATACAAGGTCTTAAATAATCAGGCCCCACCTTATCTTAATGACCTTGTAGTACCATATCACCCTATTAGAGCACTTCGCTCTCGCTCTGCAGGCCTACTTGCTGTTCCTAGAGTATTTAAAAGTAGAATGGGAGGGAGAGCCTTCAGTTTTCAGGCCCCTCTTCTGTGGAACCAGCTTCCAGTTTGGATTTGGGAGACAGACACTATCTCTACTTTCAAGATTAGGCTTAAAACTTTCCTTTTTGCTAAAGCATATAGTTAGGGCTGGACCAGGTGACCCTGAATCCTCCCTTAGTTATGCTGCAATAGACGTAGGCTGCCAGGGGATTCCCATGATGCATTGAGTTTTTCCTTTCCAGTCACCTTTCTCACTCACTATGTGTTAATAGACCTCTCTGCATCGAATTATATCTGTTATTAATCTCTGTCTCTCTTCCACAGCATGTATTTTTTCCTGTTTTCCTTCTCTCACCCCAACCGGTCGCAGCAGATGGCCGCCCCTCCCTGAGCCTGGTTCTGCCGGAGGTTTCTTCCTGTTAAAAGGGAGTTTTTCTTTCCCACTGTCGCCAAAGTGCTTGCTCATAGGGGGACATATGATTGTTGGGTTTTCTTTGTATCTATTATTGTACGAGCTACTGTGCAATATAAAACGCCTTGAGGCGACTGTGGTTGTGTAATATTTTTCAATGGTTGTACAAAATTTAAAAAAAAAACAAAAAAAAAAAAACAGCAGGTGTATTGTATATGTTTACAAAATGTGTGCACAAGTTTTCAAAATCTACAATTTATATTTGCATTTCAAGTTATAAAAATATAAACTACTAGGATTTTAAGTTTTTTGTGTGATTTTAGATCAGTAATATTAATAAAGTACAGGGTGGGCCATTTATATGGATACACCGTAATAACATGGGAATGGTTGGTGATATTAAAGTCCTGTTTGTGGCACTTTAGTATATGTAATGGGGCAAACTCCTCAACATGGGTGGTGACCATGGTGGCCATTTAGAAGTCGGCCATCTTGGATACAACTTTTGTTTTTTCAATAGGAAAAAGGCCATGTGACACATCTAACTTATTGGTAATGTCAAAACAAAAACAATGGTGTGCTTGGTTTCAACGTAACTTTATTCTTTATACATAGTTCATTATATGCAGTAAATACACTGCCCAAGTGTCCCCTCTCCCCACTGCCTGTCAATAAAGAACTTTGTGTTGACAAGATTGTTAGGTAATCATTTACAAATCTATAATATCTGCATGGACAGCGTTAACTGATGAGGCTGAAAAATTCAATATTTACATTTAAAAGTTTACTCTTCGGCCACCACGCTTCTGCCATCTGCCGTTTTTTGGGGGGGTTTTTTCAAAAAAAACTTAGCCACAGTCAAAGCTGCATTATGAATTCTGGGATGTGTTGGGCCGCGAATGATACACCCGACTCATCCTTCAAGTCCGGGGAAATGAAGGGCGCATTTGGAATTGGGTAAGCCTTCATCACGTCGCTGTGGTGTAATCAGCCTTCTTCGGGTTTGCCATCAGCCCTGCCTGCCTCAGGGAATCCGTGACCGTGACCAACCACTGCACATTCTCCACCGAGGTATCACTATGAATGATGACATCATCCAGGTAGGAAACAGCATATGCAGTGTGAGGACGCAGCTATCGCTACAGGAGGTGCTGAAAAATGGCCGGGGCTTCAAACAAGCCAAACTGAAGTGTGACGAATTGGTACGAACCATACAGAGTGGAGAAGGCCGTTTTTGTCTTTGGACTCTGCAGACCAGGGAACCTGCCAATCAGCTGCATTTCAAAGTGGTGCTCCAAGAGAGTCGTGCACACGGACAGGGGGGAGAACACATCTGCAAAGCGCTGTTGCAATGCAGGAACATCTGCTTTATTGGAATCTGTGAGATGTTGATCACAATGCATCTTAAACACACTCTCTAAAAATGTCATGCCCACAGCACGTTTTTGAGAAAAATCTAATATTTTTGTCCTTGAAGATCATTTCAGAGTTTTTAATGAGCTGCAGGAACCCTGTTCTGTGTGAGTGGAGAACAGCCAAGTCGCCTCCTCTGATAAACCTCCACATGTACCACTGAAAACAGTTAAATTAGTTTGAATCGGAAATCATGGCTCAAACTACTTGTTCTGAGACCAATTCTTCATTTTTCACACCAAACTGTTTAATAGGAAAAACTTTACACAGAGTTCATCAAATATAACTAACACTTTAACATTATCAGGATTTCATAATACAAACTTTAAATCAACAGGAAAACAGCTGCAGAACATGTGGATCAAAATGAATTCATTAAAAAAACAACACGTGGACTTCAAGGATACAGTAAATACACTAAAGTGAAAGGAGGAGCCAAAATTTGAAGGAATTTGAATTAAGTAAAAGTCACCTGTGATCTTTAAAATGGTCCTGATGTGTGCTGCTGTTTTTACCTTTCAACATTTCTTTGCTGCCACTGTGAATACGAATGTGTTCTTTACCTAATTAAATAAAGGTTACACTGACTCACTGCTTCATCTTCTGGTACAAACTGGTATTATATGGAAGTACAGCCCCAAACCAGTTTAGCTTGAGTTTCTTTTTTCTGGACATAAAGTCACAGCAGGTGTTGTTTCAAAGCTGGTGGACAGATTTAGTTCATTTTGGAGGTTTAAGAGCAACTGCTGTGAAAATATTTGCAGTTTTGGGAGAAAATGATTTAAGAGAAGGGATTACCACAGCAAAAGATTAAATATGAATGAAGGATTGAAATTTAACTGAGGTAACACATAAAATGAATACAACTACTAAACACTACTGTGTCCTAAGGAAACAAAGAATAAAATGTAACAGGGATAACATTTTAGAGAATTAAAATCCCTCAAAGGAAAAAACATAAACTTGATATGCATATCTATACATGCAGCTTCCTAAATGTAACATTCAGGATTATTCACTGCAGGTCCAGAAATCAGAGCTACCTCATCAGATCCAAGTGTGACATCAGCTGACACTCTTTACAGGAGATTCCATCTGAACTCTGTGGAGCCTGATCTCAAGGTTTTTAAGTCTGACCCTGAAACCAGAAGAGGATCTTTCTCTCTCTTCAGATTCATTGTGATCCAGTGATTTCAGTCCTGAATGATCAGGCTGATGTTTGCACAGAGCAGATAATGAAGTGAATGTTTTTGCACATTGGTAACAGTGAAACAGTTTATTTACAGCGTGGGATCATTTGTGTTCGGAGTATGAACTGAGATTCCTGAAGCTCTTGTCACACTGGTCACAGCTGAAGTTCACTTCCATGTGTGTACGTTCATGTTTGTTACGATGACCTGATTGTGAGAAGCTTTTGTCACAGTGTCTGCACTTGTATGGTGTCTCTCCTGTGTGGATTCGCTTATGCTTTTTCATTGAGCTCATGTCCAGTGGTGAAGGATGACCCACACTGGTCACAGATGTGCTTTTTGACCCCACTGTAGAAGAGTTCATGTATTTTTAATGTACTTGGTGTGTGGAAGTCTCTCCCACATTCTTTGCAGTAGTTCATTTTGTCTCCAGTGTGGCTATGTTGATGTGGTTTTTTGGTCCCGTTGATGATTGGAAGTTTTTCTACAAAGGTCACAGAGAAACTCTTTCCCACCACCACAGTGACGACAGGGTTGAGAAGTGGATCCATGTGCTTTGCTCCACTTCTAAACAAAGACAGTGTAAGTCAGGGAATTCCTTCAACATTTTTATCCTGAACGTCGCCTGAAATAAAGAGCATCTCTGCCAACGTCCAATTATATTTTACTGTTTACATTATAACACTCAGCTTACTGAGCGAAAATGATTCTTCATTTTTCCAAACAGTTCATTCAGTATAACTCCATAAGTTTACTGATCAAACATGTTCCAAACACTCAGGTTAAAATTACAAGATAAAAATAAATACATACCTCACAGTAACTGCACTTGTAGAGTTTACTTTCTGGTGTGGATCTGTTGGTGTTTTTTCAGCTGATGTGGATATTGAAAAGACTTTCCACACAGGTCACAGTTGTAAGCTTTAACTCTAGTGTGGATGCGTTGGTGTGTTTTTAGGCTTTGAGCATGGGTAAAAGACTTTCCACACAAGTCACAACTGTACGCTTTAACTCCACTGTGGATGACTTGGTGTGTTTTTAGGCTTTGAGCCACGGCAAAAGACTTTCCACACAAGTCACAACTGTACGCTTTAACTCCACTGTGGATGACTTGGTGTTTTTTTAGGCTTTGAGCCAGGGTAAAAGACTTTCCACACAAGTCACAGGTGTACGCTTTAACTCCACTGTGGATGAGTTGGTGTTTTTTTAAGTTTCCAGCCTGGGTAAAAGACTTTCCACACAACTCACAGCTGTAAGGTTTAACTCCACTGTGGAAGAGTTGGTGTCTTTTTAGCCATCGAGCCAGAGTATAAGACTTTCCACACAACTCACAGCTGTAAGCTTTAACTCCACTGTGGATGAGTTGGTGTGTTTTTAAGTGTCCAGCCTGGGTAAAAGACTTTCCACACAAGTCACAGGTGTACGCTTTAACTCCACTGTGGATGAGTTGGTGTGTTTTTAAGCTTTCAGCTCGGTTAAAAGACTTTCCACACAAGTCACAGGTGTAAGGTTTAACTCCACTGTGGATGAGTTGGTGTGTTTTTAAGTGTCCAGCCTGGGTAAAAGACTTTCCACACAGGTCACAGTTGTAAGCTTTAACACTAGTGTGGATGCGTTGGTGTGTTTTTAGGCTTTGAGCCAGGGTAAAAGACTTTCCACACAAGTCACAACTGTACGCTTTAACTCCACTGTGGATGACTTGGTGTGTTTTTAGGCTTTGAGCCAGGGCAAAAGACTTTCCACACAAGTCACAGCTGTAAGCTTTAACTCCACTGTGGATGACTTGGTGTTTTTTTAAGCTTCCAGTCTGGGTAAAAGACTTTCCACACAGGTTACATCTGTAAGCTTTAACTCCACTGTGGATGAGTTGGTGAGTTCTTAAGTTTCCAGCCTGGGTAAAAGACTTTCCACACAGGTCACAGTTGTAAGCTTTAACTCTAGTGTGGATGCGTTGGTGTGTTTTTAGGCTTTGAGCATGGGTAAAAGACTTTCCACACAAGTCACAACTGTACGCTTTAACTCCACTGTGGATGACTTGGTGTGTTTTTAGGCTTTGAGCCAGGGTAAAAGACTTTCCACACAAGTCACAGGTGTACGCTTTAACTCCACTGTGGATGAGTTGGTGTGTTTTTAAGCTTTCAGCTCGGTTAAAAGACTTTCCACACAAGTCACAGGTGTAAGGTTTAACTCCACTGTGGAAGAGTTGGTGTCTTTTTAGCCATCGAGCCAGAGTATAAGACTTTCCACACAACTCACAGCTGTAAGCTTTAACTCCACTGTGGATGAGTTGGTGTGTTTTTAAGTGTCCAGCCTGGGTAAAAGACTTTCCACACAACTCACAGCTGTAAGGTTTAACTCCACTGTGGATGAGTTGGTGTCTTTTTAAGTGTCCAGTGCGGGTAAAAGACTTCCCACACTCATCACAGCTGTAGGTTTTCTCTCCCTTTCTTCTGTGAGGTTTGTCTGCCTCCTGAGAGCGCTGACTTCTTGCTCCATGTTGGTCCTGCAGTGACAGAGATACAAACAGAGGCAGTGAGTGAAATGCAGTCGTGGAACAAACTGAAACTCCCTCCATTGGTGGAATCAAACATGTCAACAAAAACACATTGTAGCTGTGTTACCACCACCTTCTGGTGATAGTATCACATTACAATGATGTGCTACAATGAGAGTTGTAATGAAAATGACATTATTGAAGAAATATTGATCAGTAGGGAAAATCTTTTACTCATAAAAAATTGTGAGTTCAACTGATGATATTGTTGTTTCAAAGTGTGTAGAGAAAATATGATCTTTGTATTTTCTTATAACTTCTGTGGTTTTTGGTTGTGAATGTAGATTCTGTATATATGGAGGAGCCCAGGATGGAAAAGATAAAGCTGCTGTTAATGGGTTTTTAAATACCAACCAGCTGTACACACAGTTTCAATAACAGTGTAACTGTGATGTTTTTCTCACCTTTTGTGTTGAAGTCATTGTTTCCTCTGTAGTGGCTGAGCTGAGTCCAAATGGCTGAAATTGTTCCTCTGCTGTACCACCAGACTCAAAAAGTATATATATGTATTTTATCCCTGACAAAAAGAAGCAGAGCAAATAAACATGACTAAACTCCTCAGTGACAACAATACCTATGAAGCTTCAAGGTGAAACCCCAGAAACAACTACAAATAGGAAGTCATCAGTTGCCTACAACAACTTGAAAGGGAAAAACCCCTGACCCCCTGCATATCACCGCCTTTACCCAGGGGATGCTACGCCCTGTATATATGGACTTCCATAGATCCACAAAGACGGAGTCCTGTCTCAATGGTAGCAGTATAAACTCAGCCACCTACAACATTTCAAGCACCTCATTACCATCCTAGCTCCCCTAGGATGGTAATGAGGTTTTTAAAAAAACATTTCGAAACTCTCTTTGTTAATGTGGAATTCTAAAATTATTTTACAAATGGAGAATTTATTCTACAATTCATCATCTAAGCATCTAAGAATTCTGTATTTCGATGTGTGTGGCTATTGTGGTTCTACATATGGTGGTACAAATAGAGGACATAGAGGAGGTGGCACACATCACGAGGGGGTAGGGCTGTTCGATATAACGATATATATCGGATGACGATAGAAAAACGTCTATCGTTTCATTTTACGCTATCGTTTGTTTCGTGGTGTCGCAAAATAAACTGTTTATGGCAATATTTTTTCATCATTTTGATGGTCACTGTAGCGGCTATATTAATTTCTTAAAGTTCTCTCTTTCTCTTATATTTAATATAACCACACTACAGACGGACAAGCGCTTGTTTTTTATGCGTTGTCGTTAGCAACAACGACGGTAAAACCACGGCGTGTCCGCTTGTTTATTTTCCACATAAACCTTTCACAATAAAGCTCAAGATCCTGTTGAGGCTTTTCAAAATAAAACGAGTCACGTGAAAGATGCAGAGTATTAACGGATGAGAAGCAAAAAAGAGCCGCCAGGTGCTAAAAAATAAACCTTAGAGTCAAACGTTAGAACAGACTTTTCCCCGCAGCACGCTGTGTAATAAATACTCACAAAGAAAACGGCGGCCGTTACAACTTACGTCTAAAAATGTATAGTTCCATGCATCAGTTAAAACACTCGACTGCAGGTACACGACGCCCAGCTGGAAACACTTCACGCAAGTCGAGATGCCCGAGATTCACAGAATTTACAGGAAATGTTACATTTTTGTAATTTATATCGTTATATCGACGATAGATGTCTTAATATCGGGATATGAGATTTTGGTCATATCGCACAGCCCTACGAGGGGGTCCATGTTGAAGGTGCTAACAACACACAGTGTGGTTGGCTAGGTTAACTCACAAGCAGAATTCAATGATTAGTTCATTACCAGGCCTCTGGAGAACTTCAAGACATGTTGATGAGGTCATTTAACCATTTAAATCAGCTGTGATGGATCAAGGACACATCTAAAACCTGCAGGGACACCGGCCCTTGTGGACTGGGATTGGGGACCCCTGCCCTAGACAAACGCTACACAGTGCCGTCCTGCAACTATTTTTCAAATGTTGCACTACCTGCTCTATACACCCAGTGTCGGGCAAGAGTGGAGGCGGAATTACAAGCAGTACAACATTTTGCTGCAACGACAGACTTATGGTCCAGCTGAACTAAGCGTTATATTTTGTTAATAATTGTGGTTTACATTTTAAGAAACATACCCATTACCTACCTCTCTCATCACCTTACACACGGAAAGAATACTGTTCAAAATGTTAAGGTTAGAAGTATTTTAAGGTTTTGTACGTAAGAGTAGACAAGTGAGACATTTAATGTTTTTATGTTCAGTCTCAACTGTTACGAAGTTGATGTGCAGTTAATAAGTGCAATAAATATTTATGTTGGAAAAGAAAATCGTGAGAGAATTGTGATCTCAATTCTAAGCAAAAAAATCGTGATTCTCATTTTATGCAAAAATGTGCAGCCCTGGCATCATTGTCACATTTTAAAGAAATATAATCTACTTAGTTTTAAGAGTTTTAATCATTTGTGTTTTCTTAAATTAGTCTTTAAATGTATAAATAGGATGGCCCCAGAGTGTCTTAATAGATACATCCAGAGACAAGATAGTAATCGTATTACTAGAAGCATGGTGAACGGAAACTGCAAGATATCATATCGCAGATCTAAATTTGGTCAGTCGGCATTTTCCATAAAGGCTTGCAATCTGTTGTATTTACGATGTATTTTGGCTTTATGAAAATGTATGTTTTATGGTAAAATGTATTTATTTTGATTGTAAGCCGAAAAAGCGACAATTGTTGAAAATTAGCAATAGCTATAAACTTATGTGCGTTACATCAGTTTCATGTTTTGTATTTGGACTATGTCAAACTGCACTGTCCCTTTTAAATAAATACATTCAAATTCAAATGTGTGGGGGAGGCTTTACCATGACATACAGCTGGTTACATGGGAAGAAACTTATTATCTAATAGGACATTAGGGTTGTGTGAAATGTGTGTGGCTGGTGGATGAATGTTTTGGGGATTTATTTGGCGGCTACATTTTTATTTATTTTTTTTTATCAACTGGAACCTCTCAATAAGTTTTGGTTTGATTTATCAGTTTAAGGAGACGAGTATGCTTTGGCAAGTCCTAAAACTAGACTTTCGTATTTTTATATTTTGTCGTATGTTCTTTTCTTTTTTTTTCTTTTCACATTTGAGGAGTGCACTGAGAGTTTTGTTTGAGAATCTGCTGTCCATTAAGCAGGCTTGCATGATTGGAACTAAAAGTGCTATACAACAGTGTTGCTGGAAAATGATCGTAAAGTGAGCTTCTCCACATTACAATGGGGACTGACTGGACTGATAATGGGGACAAATGGTTCACTGACTTGACACTGATGCGCAGATTGCACCTACTCCAAGCAGACAAGGAAAGGGTGGATGTATGTATGTTTTTCCAGGAGCAGGAAGATGACAGCGACATCCTAGGGTCGCATGAGGTTGTGGGCCATGCAGACTTAATCTTGTAGATGTTCATTTCTGTGTGTATTTACCAGCGCTGTGTTATTCATGTTGTAGTGCCACATTTCTCTTCTTATAAATCATATCACATTAGTAATAGTAATATTATTTCCTCACTTTAGTGTTCACCAGTTGTATGCAAGCATGTAGAATGTTATCACAAGTGGGCCCCATGTTATTGCACCTTCACAGTGGACCCATCGTAAACTGGAAGATCTCCAGACATCCTGCTTTAAGGGAGGTGACGGGTGGTCATAACGTTTCTTAGCGTGGGAGAAGGTCAAGGATGAGCTGGACTGAAGCTTTAGGTATGCATGATGTGCTGTGGAATGTTCTTTGTTTGAGAGTGTCTGTGATGGTGTATATAAGATATAAGGGTGGCGGCCGAATTTCCGAGATGATCCTTGTGTTGGCTGGCATGTTTCCATTCAAATTGTAATGTGTTTATTAAACCCACTTCAAATCCAGCTCACAGGGTGTGTTGCAGCCAATTTTGAAAATTTCCATAAAAATGTGGCGTTGTCAAGCAGGATTCCTCAGGTGAGTTTTGCTAAATCTCCGGCACACGATGCCTGGCCATCCTGAGGGAAAATTGCCTCAGTCCCATCATTCTTTTGTTTTCAAAAGGGGGGAACCGCGACATATGCTTCAGCAACTCACACATGCAGGACATTTTAACCCTTTAAGACCTACCATAGAACTAAGTCCGCCAGAGCTTATATTATATTTTTACATGTTGTAGTGCCATTGTTGGGAGCATTTCAAGTTGATATACATCAATACAACCATTATAGCCCAAATTTTAATATTATGTTTGCATTAGGTGCATAGTAATTACATAAATTGCAAAAAAAATGCAATAAGCTACAAAAAAATTGAAAATCGTCTTTGTTTTTATATTTCTAGTTAGAGAAATTTAAGAGGTTTATCCCTCAAAACTGTAAATACGAAAAAGTTGCACAAAATAGTTTCCCACCACAGGAAATTTATTTTAAGTGTCTTCATAGTTTTATTTTTGAAATACACCAATTTTCATATACTGCAGGAAAAACGAAAATAAATATTATAATGCAAATTTGGAAAATAACAGCATATGCATCAAAATAAACTATTTCCAGCAGTGCAATATGAGTCCTAAGCATCCCAGAAACGACACAGAAATTCATAAAGTCAAAGATAACTTTTAAAAACACAAGTATAGGCTCATACGGCCCCCGATGGTAAAAAAGTACATATCCGCAAAATGACGTCAGTTCCCGTTTCGGGCAGGTCATGGCGGACATGCGATAGTTCACGCTGATGGACGTAGGAAGTGTTATCAACAGCTGATCAGATCGGCAAAGCGTCTTTCTGGAATATTATCTTTTTGTTGTTGCAAGCGCTTTTTATGCAGTTTTTGCAAAGCTATATGTGGAAGGAAACTGTGACCTAGGACAAGCTGATGGCATAAGATGTAAGTACAACTCCTCCGGTTTCATATGCAAAACATTTTTTGCGCTAGCTTACGTGGTTGCAGTGCTACCGGGATTTAAAAATAGTTACGCAAAATGGAGCGTGTCCGCTCCCACCGGCTTTAAAGGGTTAAAAAACCAAGAGAGAGACTGCAAATTATTTTTTAAACCGAAAACGGAAAATCTCCGTTTTCAAAAATACCCGTATACATTTAAAGACTAATTTAAGAAAACTCATGATTAAAACTCTTAAAACTAAGTAGATTATATTTCTTTAAAATGTGATAATGATGCCAGGGCTGCACGATTTTGCATGAAATGAGAATCACGAATTTTTTTGCATAGAATTGAGATCACCATTCTCTCATGATTATATTTTCCAATATAAGGTCCTCCACACCCTATTCTGGTATTCTAAACAGTACTTAGCAGAAATTTTAAACAACCCAACTAAGATAGTTGCAAACTCTTAGCAAAAATAATAGGAAACCACCCCCCACCCTCCGCCTTATAATGCTTAATTGACGTAATCTACCGTATTTTTCGCGCTATAAGGTCTAAGTGAGTCTTCACGGGGTCACATCTTGAGGCCCCACCCCACACACACACACACACACACAGACGTACACTTTGTTCATATGTATGCCTATGTAAGACGTCATAT
The DNA here is from genome assembly GCF_001858045.2 of Oreochromis niloticus. Taxonomy (NCBI): domain Eukaryota; kingdom Metazoa; phylum Chordata; class Actinopteri; order Cichliformes; family Cichlidae; genus Oreochromis; species Oreochromis niloticus. Next base: position 73,262,852 of record NC_031967.2, on the reverse strand, counting down.
GTTAATGAACTTATGCATATTAATGTAACCTCAATAAAGAGCAGTGCTACGGGGGAGCTAACTGAGAGTGACTGGGGTCCGAGCTGAAGGAACGGCACTCCTCACAGTTCTGTCCCTCGTGCACGAGATTACACAAAGAGCTCTGGTGACTTGCGTCTTGCTTTTGCCATTGTAGTGGAATGTCTTGTCGTTCCAGCAATAGGTCTGTGCAAGACAAAGCTATCAATGGCGCTCAAAAATCTGTCAAAAACTGTTTTAGTAGACTTTGCTAAGCTACGAAGCCGCAACGCTTGATGGATTGTCGGAGCATTACAGCTACCGTAGTCAGGAGTCTCACGACTCATAGTAATCTGGGTCCAAAACTACGTCCCCTTAACGTCCCAAAGTCAAACGAACAGAGTTAAAAACTAAGTTCTTCCATCTTTAATAATATGATGAGTGCTGCTGCTTCACCAGGTGTAACAATTAAGTTCAACATCCAGGCATTCATGAATAAAGGATTTATTAAATTTAACGAAGTTAGAAGTTAGCAGGAAATGAGCAGGAAGTTGGCTTGCTGGTTTTGCTAGTTACCTAAACATGATGTATCATGTTTAGACAGAGATTTTTGTAAAAAAATAAAACATACAGCTCTGCTATCACTTCCAACATAAATGAAGACTGAAAACTACACAACAGTGAACTTTGTAGGGTTACTGAAGTTGGGCTAGCTGGTACATAATGCTGTGCTAGTGATCGCTAGCGATACAGCTATGTTAGCATAACAAAGCATATCACATTGAGGCTGGAGGATGAACACCAACTTTTTTCTACTCGATAAAAGTTCCTGATGTTTTTTTTGACAAATGCAATCGCATGGAAATACGCTGTAAATGGACCAAACTTCAGTAGGGGAGAACAACTGAGATAATCCATTCACAATACGAGGTTAGTCACTAATGTAAGATAAGATAACCTTTATTAGTCCCACACATCGGAAATTTGTTTTGTCACAGCAGAAAGTGGACAGTGCAAAGTTAGCATAACAATGAAAGGGAATGTATTTCCTAAAAATAGATCCCAAAGGCAGCATGTACAAGGAGAACAGAGTTGGACCCAAAACAGACCCCTGTGGTACACCACAACACACAGGGGTGGAGGAAGAGAAAAAGACCTCTCTGACACGGCACGGTTTTAAACCATGATAAAACCATGGTAAAACCGTGCCTTTTAGACCAACAACGTGTTCAAGTCTCGATAAAAGAATGCTGTGATCAACTGTGTCAAAGGCAGCAGTCAAATCTAAAAGGACTAAAACAACAGAGCAACTTGAGTCGACAGTTAAAAGAAGAGCATTAAAAACTTGTAAAAGCGCAGTCTCAGTACTGTGAAGAGATTTAAAACCAGACTGGAACACTTCACAAATGCCATGAGTGTCTAAAAAGGTCTGAAGTTGCTTGAAAACAACCTTAAGAGAGTTTAGAAATTGGCCTGAAGTTTGAAAGTACATTTGGATCAAGAATTTTCTTCTTAGTAATGGGTTGCACAACAGCATGTTTGAAAACAGCTGGTACACAACCTGTTGACAATGAAGTATTTAATAAAAATAAAATACTAGGCCCAATGGCATGAACAGTTTCTTTAAGGAGGCGAGAAGGAAGAATATCTTGTGGGGAATTAGACGGTCTTAAGTGATCAATTACTTCCTTCATTGCAGAAAAGGTCAAAGGCTCAAATTGCTGAAAAACAGCCGAGCATTTACAAGGTGGATCTCGATCTAACACTGCCTGGGAATACAGTGTTCGTAAGGTTGAGATTTTTTTAATGAAGTGATTCAAAAGGTTTTCACAAAGTGCAAAGGAAGCCTCCATAGGAACAGTGGCACAGGGGTTAATCACAGAATTAAAAATATTAAAAAGAACTCGGGGCTTTTGAAAGTTGGTAGAAATTACACCGGATAGGAAAGCAGATTTTGCAGCTTTAACATTTTTCTGATATTTTGTTAAGCAGTCACGCAGGATGCCCAAAGACACCTGGAGCTTGTTTTCTTTCCATTTTCCCCCTGCACGTCGACATTCACGTCTGAGAGCGCGGGTGGTTTCATTCAGCCAAGGTTGATGTGAAGATTTGGTGCGTTTGGTCCTTAGTGGAGCAACAGAGTCAAGGATAGTGGAGCATATCGAGTTAAAAAGGTTAGCTAGGTCATCAGCTGATAGTTTCGCACCGGGGTTGGGATCACAGAGGACCGAGTTAGTAAAAGCGGAGGAAAAGCGAGCAGCAGTTACTGAATTTATCATGCGCATCTGATGCACAGGTCGCTCACTGTCCAACTCCACGTTACACACTGTGCATAACTGGAAAATTATCAGATATCCCACAGTCCTTGATTTCTGTAATAAAGACATGAAGACCATATGCCAGCACCAGATCAAGTGTATGACCTTTCTTATGAGTTGGATCACTCACCCACTGAGTGAGATTAAAAGTGTCAATAAGGGCAAGGAAATCTTTTACTAGTCGTCCAGTCTCACAGCATACATGGATGTTAAAATCACCAGCAATTAAAACACGGTCCTATCCTAACATAAGATTCCCCAGTAAGTCAGTAAAATTGAGATCAAAATCCTTAACGCATATTGGTGGACGATAAACCACCGCGCAGACAGCTGATGGAGCGCAGTTCATTTCCAAAAGCTGCCCCTCAAAGCTGGCATATGAAACAGGTGGCAGTTGCCGACAGCGAAAATTGCTTTTAAATACTGAAGCTAGCCCTCCACCTCTACCATTGGTCTGGGGAGAGCTGAAAAAATTAAGAATTGGGCGGAAGGAGTTCAGAGAAAGAAGAAAACTCACCGCGTCCAAGCCAAGTTTCCATCAGGAATAAAATCCAGTCCCGACGAGATATAAAAGTCATCTAGGATGAAAGTCAGACGATCAGCTGATCATTGATCAGTTTCATGATTGAAGTAGCAACAGCAGATCCTCACAGATGCTGTCTTTACAAAAGATAAAAATAAAAACTAGGCCATTGTTTATTGGCAGACCAAGACTGTGATGATAAAAGGCTTGATTTTCGACAGTGTTTTTAGTGATGACACTTCTGGCAATATGACGTTTTTGTTTATTTGCCAAACACATCTCCAAAAATGCACGTCATTGTTGAGAAACAGCACAGCACAGCACACTGGTTTTGCATGCGTGAGGTCGGGTCCAGGATCCAAGACTACGACAGAAAAGCTAACCAGCTGATCATTGATCAGTTTCATGATTGAAGTAGCAACAGGAGAGGGAAGGGGAGAGAAGAAGAGGCAGTCGCTCCATATATCGGTTGTTAAGCTTAGTGTGGGAATGCTTTCTTGCTTTCTCTGGGACAGCTTTCTCTGAGATGAAATGCTGGTTTCGTAGTGATGCTCCAAATGCTCCACCAGACCACCGACAGCTCTCTTACGCCACAGCTGCTCTATCACGTGACGCATGCTGCTCCGACGTGCTATGGTTATGAGCTGGGTTACGCTATGTCGCAAGTTTTTGTGAAGTGCTTTTGTGATATTTAAAGGATCGGATTAAATTTTGTATTTCTTTTCGATAACCGATCGAGTAATTTTGGTGAGTATCGGGCCAATACTTAATATCGGAACTGTCCATCTCAAATCTCAACTGCAGGGGCAGAATAATCCCCTAGTCAGTGGAAAAACATATCTCAGGGCAGTCTACCCCTGAGATTGAAGCAAGAAGAGGAGGAAGAACGCAGAGAATCACCCAACACGGGAGACACTGAGTGTTAAATTACAACAGAGGTTCTAGTTTTAGTACAGAGAGAAGAAAGAGACACAGGTGAAGATGGTTTTGTGGGAGAGCAAAAAACACTTAGCCAGATTAGTGTGTTTAGTATGGGACTGACACTTGTTGAGCATATTTTAACCCTTTAAAGCCGGTCGGAGCGACATGCTCCATTTTGCGTAACTATTTTTAAATCCCGGTAGCACTGCAACCACGTAAGTTAGCGCAATAATTTTTTTGCATATGAAACCGGAGGAGTTGTACTTACATCTTATGCCATCAGCTTGTCCTAGGTCACAGTTTCCTTCCACATATAGCTTTGCAAAAACTGCATAAAAAGCACTTGCAGCAACGAAAACATAATATTCCAGAAAGACGCTTTGCCGATCCGATCAGCTGTTCATAACCAATGTTCCCTCTAATTTTTCACGTGTCTGAGCGAACACACAAACTCCCTGAGCGATCCCTTGGACCACTGTGAGCGACATCAGACGTGTGCACTGTGGTCACGCCGGCATCTAATCCATCCAAGTTACATGGTTTATTAAAATAATCAAATTACAGCATTTACATTTATGACTACTTTTAATTAACTTCTTTAGCCCACTTACAATGAAAATTAAAAAAAATCTAGTCATTGGCCTGTGTAGTATCTTAACACTATAAAGTAAAAATAACTACAACTCCAATTCCGAAAACACAACATTCTTTTTTTTTTTTTTTTATAAAGCTCTGACTTGTATAGGGCTTTGGAGTTGACGTCACGCCGCAATGCATTGTGGGAGCGCGGCACCATTTTCGGGGTCTACGAATCAAAACAAACACGCTGTGTTGGAACGACGATTACAAGATGCTTAAAAGCAGCTCAAAAGAGAATGGACTGTATAGAGTCCGATTGCGTCCAGAGGCGAAGCAGCGGTACTTGCAGAAAATAGCGTGCATTGGAAATGTGGACCCGTATGAAACACGGCCATGGAGTAGAAACCCTGAAGAGCAACCGCTACTGACGTAGCCTGACATATTTTCGTACCTTATCTGTGGAGTCAGCGCGTACAAGTCGTCATTCAAACAAAGGTAAGTCAGCTCGAGTACTGCGAGTGAAATGCGGTTGATTTCCCTGCAAACATTCAGATTAGTGCAGCATAAATTCATTCATGAGGGTGAAATTACAGTGAGAACATGTGGAGGCTCTGTTAGGTGGATAACATAGTGAGTTCAGTGCACTGATGTGACATTGTCCTGAAGGATATAGTTATTCTTTATGGTTAAAGAAATTGCAATGATTTCTTCATATTTATTATAAATAATTCTAATTATACATCTTGCTTCAATATTTGTATCTTGTGTCACTAAAAATACATTTTATTTTAATTTTATACATTGATTAATGACCTGCAGAACTCCTTATCATATTAAGTGATTCATAATTGTCACTTTATGCTTTCTCCATCTCTAAAGTGATTACATCCTTGCATTACATACTTTAGGTTCATTTTCTGCAGGCAGGTTTCTGACAGAAAACAGGCAGATTTACCCTATAAAATGCAGCGTTCTATAGATGGACACATAAAGAAATGAAAAATTACATGTATGTGCCAACTTTCTAAACACTGTTACATTTATGATAAAGTAGATAAAACACATTTATGTCGGCCTTGGCTCATAGTTCTTGTCTTTAAATGAACTTTGTCTGTGTTTCAGGTACTGCACTCTCAAAGACTGAATGAACAGCATTGCAGCCATGGGTCACTGTGAGCATCACAGGGAAGGTTGAAGCCACCCACTGCACCTGTATGGCCGGAGTCGTGGAGACCTGCACCCATGTCCCTGCTTTTCTGTTTAATGTAGAAGCAAAAGTGCGGATCTGTGGCACAAGGACTGTTACAGATGAACCTGCATACTGGGTTTTGCCTGGTAATATGACCAAGATACAGCCAGAGGTTGGCCATAAGATAGACTTCTCCTCTTCAGCTGCCCAAAAAAAGGCTCTTGATCAAAACATAAACAGACCATCCGTATTGAAAGGTAAAAGGATACCTTCAAAAAAGAAAAATCCCACCTGCTACTGTGGAGGAGTTGTCACTGCTATAATGCCATAATGTTTTATCTAGGGGTCCAGATTTATGCCTGAAGTGCACTGCCATGTAAATAATTTGCATTTACTGAATATGTACTGACTGAGTACCACTGTTCAAAAATTCAATAAAGAAACAAACAAATTTTTGCCTCTTTTTTTTTATTATTAAAACCACTTTATAGAACATCACATCCGTTACAGTGTAGAATCCATGTCATTTATAGTTTGTAAAAGACAAAATGTTTACATAAAATCATGAAAGTGTTTACATGATATCACCCACTACTAACATTATTTACTGCATCTTTTGAAAAAAAAAATACCACTATTTATACAGCAAAAGACTTAAGAATATTTAACAGGAGCAAGTTTCATTTTCCCTGGTTTTACTACCACACTGTTCAACAAACGCAGCAAACCTTCACCATCTTATCCAGAAGGGTCACCTCTTCACCCTCACATGGAAGAAGTAATCTGATTGGCATGGTGGTATGTTTGAAGCAGGTCCCTTATGTAGCGCTGGAACCCAGTCACGATGTGTTTCATCCATTTCATAGGCTGGTTTGCTGCAATAATGCCAAATAATTAGAAACTCTATAAATAGAAGGTAGTTCTGCAAAATCACTCAGTAGGATGTTTGTTCTAATTTGCTATGACCTCAGAGCGCATCGAAAATAAAACTAATAGGCTATAAAGAGTGATATGAACATATTTAGAACTTACCGGAATGAAAGTGTCTGGAGCACCAACAGATATTTGGAGATGGAAGAGAACTGGATATCAGCTCATCTCACAGCTGCTATCCAGGCTAGACGCCTTCGTTTGGTAACATCGATACACGAGCTGCCTCATGTTGCTTCCAGGTTGGGAAAGAATGAAAAGATAAACCATTTTCAAGCTTATTCTCCTGCCGGTCGTGCAATCACACATTGCAGCCGACTACACAGCAAATACGAACCATGGCTGTTGTGTGTGCCTTCACTCCCTTTTCACTTGCGCTAGACCCCCAAAATGGCGGATCGGGCCAAAATCCTTTCCACGCCCACCCCCGTGACATCACACTGCAAAGCCCTATTATGAGTATGAGTCTGTGGTCTGGGAGAGAGTCCTGCAACTCTCTGTCTGCAAAATACAGTATATAATGACCAATGCTGGGCAATTAATTATATAATTACTTCTTCAAAAAAGTAACTCAGTTTGGCAAACAACAAAGTTTTTTGCAGCTATTTTTTTTTTTTTTAAATGCAGCCAAGGCATTTTTAAATAAACATTTCAAACTATTTACAGAACAATCAGCTGTTCTGCATCAAATCTGATGCCACACAAATTATTTGTGCCACTCCAAAAAATAATTTCTGTCCACTATGAGATAAAGGAGAACAACAGCCTGATACCTGCAGGCCTGACAACAGGAGACGTATCACTGCTGTAACACCTGTAACAGTCAGCAGCCGCCTCATTGTTCTGACACACACAACAAAACTATTGACTACACTACACACTAACTACACAAGATTTGCGCTAAACGTCTCAAATCTCTCACATCTCAAAGCACCGCCTTCACTCCTAAAACTTCCCCCCCTTTTCTTAACAACTACATGCCACGTTGCCATATCATTTTTTGATTGGTTGACATGGTACTTTTTTGGACGAATAGGAAAGGAAGAGGGGGGTGGAGTTTGTTTTTGCTCACAGGCGGAGAGTGCTTTCGAGCCTTTTTTCTTATAAAACGCCGTTATTACCGTTTCTTCCCACAGTAAATATAAACAACGACAGTATTCAGGAAGAAAAGCAAACATTGCAGATATTTTTATCATAACTCTGGTTTTACGTGGCCTATCAACACAATTTAAAAACTGGTATAAAGTCCACACTTTTTCCATCAATTGTTCGTCTGTCCTGCTCACATCTCCAATGGTTGTACACGCTGTCATTAACGTGGCTTCACTCCACATCAGCCACGCCGCTTTGCCAGCTCAAACACCGGTGTCGGCACATAAGGACGCTGTCATAGCCTGTCAACGACGTTGATTGGCTGCGTATATACAGGGAGTGCAGAATTATTAGGCAAGTTGTATTTTTGAGGAATAATTTTATTATTGAACAACAACCATGTTCTCAATGAACCCAAAAAACTCATTAATATCAAAGCTGAATGTTTTTGGAAGTAGTTTTTAGTTTGTTTTTAGTTTTAGCTATTTTAGGGGGATATCTGTGTGTGCAGGTGACTATTACTGTGCATAATTATTAGGCAACTTAACAAAAAACAAATATATACCCATTTCAATTATTTATTTTTACCAGTGAAACCAATATAACATCTCCACATTCACAAATATACATTTCTGACATTCAAAAACAAAACAAAAACAAATCAGCGACCAATATAGCCACCTTTCTTTGCAAGGACACTCAAAAGCCTGCCATCCATGGATTCTGTCAGTGTTTTGATCTGTTCACCATCAACATTGCGTGCAGCAGCAACCACAGCCTCCCAGACACTGTTCAGAGAGGTGTACTGTTTTCCCTCGTTGTAAATCTCACATTTGATGATGGACCACAGGTTCTCAATGGGGTTCAGATCAGGTGAACAAGGAGGCCATGTCATTAGTTTTTCTTCTTTTATACCCTTTCTTGCCAGCCACGCTGTGGAGTACTTGGACGCGTGTGATGGAGCATTGTCCTGCATGAAAATCATGTTTTTCTTGAAGGATGCAGACTTCTTCCTGTACCACTGCTTGAAGAAGGTGTCTTCCAGAAACTGGCAGTAGGACTGGGAGTTGAGCTTGACTCCATCCTCAACCCGAAAAGGCCCCACAAGCTCATCTTTGATGATACCAGCCCAAACCAGTACTCCACCTCCACCTTGCTGGCGTCTGAGTGGGACTGGAGCTCTCTGCCCTTTACCAATCCAGCCACGGGCCCATCCATCTGGCCCATCAAGACTCACTCTCATTTCATCAGTCCATAAAACCTTAGAAAAATCAGTCTTGAGATATTTCTTGGCCCAGTCTTGACGTTTCAGCTTGTGTGTCTTGTTCAGTGGTGGTCGTCTTTCAGCCTTTCTTACCTTGGCCATGTCTCTGAGTATTGCACACCTTGTGCTTTTGGGCACTCCAGTGATGTTGCAGCTCTGAAATATGGCCAAACTGGTGGCAAGTGGCATCTTGGCAGCTGCACGCTTGACTTTTCTCAGTTCATGGGCAGTTATTTTGCGCCTTGGTTTTTACACACGCTTCTTGCGACCCTGTTGACTATTTTGAATGAAACGCTTGATTGTTCGATGATCACGCTTCAGAAGCTTTGCAATTTTAAGACTGCTGCATCCCTCTGCAAGATATCTCACTATTTTTGACTTTTCTGAGCCTGTCAAGTCCTTCTTTTGACCCATTTGGCCAAAGGAAAGGAAGTTGCCTAATAATTATGCACACCTGATATAGGGTGTTGATGTCATTAGACCACACCCCTTCTCATTACAGAGATGCACATCACCTAATATGCTTAATTGGTAGTAGGCTTTCGAGCCTATACAGCTTGGAGTAAGACAACATGCATGAAGAGGATGATGTGGACAAAATACTCATTTGCCTAATAATTCTGCACTCCCTGTACGCATTATTGGCTGAACTATGGGATAAGGTGGCATCGTTCTAATCCCATATGGGAGCAGCCAGTCACTCATTGACTAACACTGCAAAACAGAATTGTTCAAGTATTAATTTTAATTTCAATTTAGGTTAGATTTTTTTTGTGCGCAACGCAGATTTTCTGTGCGCAGAGACCGTGCCAGCAGTGCGCAATTGCGCACGTGCGCAGCTTAGAGGGAACATTGTTCATAACACTTCCTACGTCCATCAGCGTGAACTATCGCATGTCCGCCATGACCTGCCCAAAACCGGAAGTGACGTCATTTTGCGGATATGTACTTTTTTACCATCGGGGGCCGTATGAGCCTATACTTGTGTTTTTAAAAGTTATCTTTGACTTTATGAATTTCTGTGTCGTTTCTGGGATGCTTAGGATTCATATTGCACTGCTGGAAATAGTTTATTTTGATGCATATGCTGTTATTTTGCAAATTTGGATTATAATATTTATTTTCGTTTTTCCTGCAGTATATGAAAATTGGTGTATTTCAAAAATAAAACTATGAAGACACTTAAAATAAATTTCCTGTGGTGGGAAACTATTTTGTGCAACTTTTTTGTATTTACAGTTTTGAGGGATAAGCCTCTTAAATTTCTCTAACTAGAAATATATGTTATAAAGACAAAAACGATTTTCAATTTTTTTTGTAGTTTATTGCACTTTTTTGCAATTTATGTAATTACTATGCACTTAATGCATACATATTATTAAAATGTGGGGTGTAATGGTTGTATTGATGTATATCAACTTGAAATGCTCCCAAAAATGGCACTACAGCATGTAAAAATATAATATAAGCTCTGGCGGACTTGATTCAATGGTAGGTCTTAAAGGGTTAATGGAATAGACGTGGACTACATTGAAGTGGGAACGCCAGCTGAATAGTGTGAGTGTAGCCTGAGGCTATGTCAACACTAACGCGTTTTTGTTTGAAAATGCATCGTTTTCTCTCAATTTTGGCATCTGGTCCACACTGAGACGGCGTTTTCGCTGATGGAAAGCACAGTGGTTTGAAAACGCTCTTGAAAACAAATACATCTGAAAACGGTGGTTTTGCGTTGCAGTGTGGACAGCAAAAACGGAAACTTTCTAAAACAATGACGCATGTTAACCTTATGATGCAGTCATGTGACCAATTAAACTAAGATAGCAGAGGGCATTACACAGCAGTTGTTTTGTTTGCTCTCAATTTTGACAGTCCTATTAAAGATTAATATCAGTCTGTACATGCTCCAGATTTCTTGAAATTATTTAATTCTCAATCACTTTTGCAACTTTTTACTTTTGTGTTACTCACAGCAACAAGTCCACCTCATTGTTAGTCCATATAAAAAAAACTGTGCTTTTCCTCAACATTTTGTTGCCACGTTTCAAAGAGCCAGTGTTCTGGGAATCTATCCTACCTAACATACCATCCTACTTGTTGTTTCTGCACATGCGCAAAACCATTCTACCTTTGTTAATCTGAGCTACAAGCATACTTTAACAGCTAAAATTCAGTGGCAAACCATCCTACCATTGTCAATAACAGCTAGAAACATACTCTGATGGGTAAAATTAAGTGCCAAACAATGATACCTTTGTGAATGTTACCTACAAGCATACTTTAACGGGTAAAATTAAGTGGCAAACTGTCCTGGCTTTTTGAATATGAGCTACAACAGGGGTAGGCAATCCCAGTCCACGAGGGCTGGTGTCCCTGCAGGTTTTAGATGTGTTCTCAAACCAACACAGCTGATATAAATGGCTAAATTAGCTCCTGAACATGTCCTGAAGTTCTCCAGAGGCCTGGTAACGAACTAATCATGTGATTCAGGTGTGTTGACCCAAGGTGAGATCTAAAACCTGCAGGGACACTGGCCCTTGTGGACTGGGATTGCCCACCCCTGAGCTACAAGCATACTCTGATGGGCAAAGTTAAGTGGCAAAGTGTCATACCTACTTAAATTTGTGCTGGAATTACTCTGTGACAGTAGAAATGTGCATAAACTACTTACGGTAGGACGTTTTGCCAAAGTAGGATGGTTTGTCAGAATACCAGAAAGTAAATAAGCAGCAGACAGAAATGAGGCAGGTCGAATCTTCTTGCGTTTCACGCATGCGCAGTACTGGCACGTAAGCGTTTTCGGCCGTTTCAATCTGGATGCGCAACGCTGTGAAAACGACTGAAAATGCTAGTGTGGAGACGGAATGTTTTCAGAAGAGAACGCCGTTTTCCAATCTATCCGGGCTAATGTGGACGCGGCCTCATTCTTCTCTCAACGTCTTCACAATAAACTGTGAACAGATACTGAGGAGAGCTGCAGAAGACCTCATCCAGGAGCTGTTGAAGTACGATTCTTTTTGATGGTAGCAATCAGGCGGAGACTTTTACTTCCAAAACCAGACGTCTACATTTGTGCTGGGAGCAGGCACGATATTGGCCCATTTTTGGGGGTGCTTCAGCCAGAGCGATGGCGGCTGAGACGCAGCAGAGCGGAGGTGTGAGTGTCTGGCTTAAAACAGGACATGTTAGCTGCATTTAACCTTCAGTTACTCTTTATATAGTTAGGTAGGACTCAGACCATGTTTCTTTTTAGCAGAAAAACATCACACCCAGGTAACCTGCAGTGTTGAAAACGTCTTTTCCGACGTCTTTTCTCTACAATCCGTCCTACTCTATAGTAAAATTAGCCACATCTGACATATATAGCCTATTTAAAATCTAAAACTTAAGATTGTCCGTAGCCTACTGTTGTTACCACTAGGGATGGGTACCGGTGTCCGGTGCCATTCTGACATAAACGGTAGTAACCAGACCGAAAAGCAGCGCACATTTCGGTGCTTTTTTTTTTTCCCTGAGCCAATTCTAGCCAATCATTTTACGTTTCCGAGGATAGTAGGCGGGCCCATGTACGTACGTTCTTTTAGAGCAGAGCTACAGATTAAAAATGCCCAAGGTGAAGCGTCAAAAGTCTGGCTGTACTTCGCAGCAAAAGATGCAAACTCAGCAGCCTGCAACAAGTGCTTTAAGCTGATACTGTGATACTGTCAAAGGAGGTAACACCTCGAATCCGATGAAACACCTGGCGACGCATAGCGTTTTTTTAAAAGCCGAGAAATGCGCCGTGTTTGATAGCTTGCTGTGAGACCTCACACCGAGCACATCTACTGCGGGTGTGGTGCCTGTTATCGGACCCGGAGTTAGCAACATCCCCCAAAAACCCGAAGAGGAGAGTCCTGGCCCGGCAGATACTCCCTTCACCCTGGCCAAAAAGGCTAAAATGACTAAAGAAAAAGTGGAAAACAGTTAAACATGAGAGGTTTTTGGACAAAGTTTGTGTTTTTTCCATTGTTTAAGCACTGCTTCCAGCCAAGAGTGATACCATATATGGCCTATAGCTGTAGAAAAGGCTAACATTGTTATCTTTTTACAAAAAAACAGCTGAACATAAGAGGTTTTTGGACCAATTTTGTGTTCTCCATTCTTTAAGCACCGGTTTGAGCACCGTTTAAGCACCGGCACCGTTTTAAAAGTACCGGTTTGGCACCGGTATCGGATAAAACCTAAACGATACCCATCCCTAGTTACCACTGTCTTGTTTGCAATGGATACTGAGAGAGGACTTTTTGTTAGTGATCTTAATAGACTTTTTTCATATTAATGTAAATTTTCACCTAATTGAATACAATCTATTTGTGTATGATTGTCAGTGCAAAGAGGGAGAGAGGAAAGAGGGGAACGTGAGGAGAAAGTACAAGGTCAGGAAGAACCAGGTAAGAAAACAGACAACTGACAGGCAAAACAGAAACTGTTAAACTGACAAAGAGACAAAACCTGATTTTACTCATACAATCTGGGAGTTGTGTTCTCCCTATCCGGTCGTAAAGTCTGACGTCACTAGCCGTGTCTGGGCTTAAACTCCGCTGCAGGTCCATATATCAAACGATCACTGTGGCATTACTGAGAGTTGAAAAACTGTCTAAAGTCTTTCATCTTTAATGAAATGATCAGTGTTCTGCTCTACCAGGTGTAACAATTGAGTTTAACATCCAGGCATCCATGAAAACTTTTTATTTTTGAATTTATGACATTTAACGGAGTTAGAAGTTAGCAGGAAGTTAGCTCGCTAGCTTCCATCTAAATACAGTATAGCATGTCCTGACTGCAGGGTTTTGAAAACAAATTAAAATGTACAGCTCTGTTATCACTTCAAACATAAATGAAGACAGAAAACTAAACAGCAGTGACGTTTGTAGGGTTGCTGAAGTTGGGCTAGCTGGTATTTAATGATGTGCTACGTGACTGCTAGCGACACAGCTATGTTAGCATAATATAAACAAGCTAACTTTTTTCCACTCGATAAAAGTTAACGTGAGGTTTCTCGGTGGTCAGGAACAAATGTAATCGCATGGCAGGATGCTGTAAAAGGACCAAACTTCAGTCAGGAGAACAACTGAGATAATCCATCCACAATACGAGGTTAGTCATTCATATACTGCTGCATGGGCTGAGCTGTAGTTACATCCTAAGGTTTTAAAAACTGAGCTTAAATAAATGATTAGCGGTAAATAAAAGCCGAGGGAGGTCAACAGTGATCACTGACTGTTTTAGGACCTTTTTGAGATTAATTAGAAGAAAATACAAAACATTAAACATGTTAACAACACAAAGGCCATATTAAACGCAGACTACTTTAGGCCCGGAAGTAGCATTCATCACGTCATCACTTAAAGACCGGATACAGAATCGGCAAAACAAACTGGGTTGAAACATTTTTGACCCTCTTTACCAACATAACATTATCATTGATTGGGGATTTTAAAATTAATGATATATTTTATGTGGTTCAGTCACAACTCTATTAAAACCTCAGCCAGTAATAGATAGACCAACTTTTGGACCATCTAGTTGTCTGTATGACTGCTGCAGTACATACATCACATTTGCACACTATCAGAAAGTGCCAAACGGTGCCCTGGTGGAGTGAGGAGCTGTAAAGAGAAGCAGAGTGCTCTGTATATATTCTAAAAATGTTTTAAGCTTGTTTCAAAGATTCTGTACTGCAGCTTAAAATGTTTTCCAAAAGCACACATACACTTATCAGTGTTTCTCAAACTTTTTACAGTGTGTACCACCTGATAAAAATGTCAAGCTCTCCTAAGTACCACTATGAAAGCATGAAACTCATAAATCTTACAACACAAAATTATTATTATTCAATTAGTAAAATTAGTATCCGCAGTAAAGATTTTTTCATACATTGTATACATTCTACCACAGGCAAAGTTGCCTCCATTTTTATAGTTTTTATTCATATTTTGACATAATTTATTCTGTTTTGGGAGTGTTTTTTAATGGTCTGATCCTAGAATCGCCCCTGGCTGGGAGTAAATAAAATACAGATGCATCTGGAGATCATCCTATGAAGTCCTATTCTGAAGGCTGATCTGAGGAGCATTCCTCACACACATCTTAATAGCGTAAGGGGGGACGGGCGGCGGGGGTAGCCCTTTGGCACCCCTGTAGTCTCTCTATTACGGTATTCACCCTGGGGTTGCCCTCCCCCAGGCTTGTACCTGTGGCTTCCTGTCCTGGGGGTGGGGGTTGGCTGTTCTCCTGCCCTGCACCCTTTGTTCATATTCAAAGACTATTCTTCTGTATGTATTCTTTCCCCCTAGCAACCGCCATAATATAATGTTGAAAGCAATCACGAACTCTACAGTCTGTCTAACTCCAGTGTATACCAAGCAATCTATTATTCTCAACAGAGATAAACTCAACATAAACTGAACCCACATTAAAGTTAGCTCGGTGCTTACCTTTAGATGAGCCCACAAACCGAGAGAAACTCCGTGATGAAGCTGGAAGTCTTTCCAAGCACAGGAAACAGATCAGGGAGCAGAGACCCACGTGGTTCACGCTGATCTCAGCTACAATCCAGGAGACAAGGGTGTGCAGATCGATGCAGATATCGATCCAAACGTTGGTAGTGGTATATGTTCCTGTAAGTTCACTACTTTACTCCCGTTTCATGAAAAAGCAGCTCTCTCTGCTCGACTCCTCTCCTGCACACACACTTTGCTCCGCCCCCTTTTCCCGGCTCTGCTGTGATTTGTGGCTGTGCGGTCACGTGACTCAGCTGCGCAACGTAACCACGTGGGTTGTTATTTCAAAATTAGCGCCTATCTCCTTTCCCTAAACTCTTTCCTTAGCCTCGAGGAAAACGTCATCGTGAGAAGGAGAATTGCTAAGGACTCAGGAAAAGAGCGGATCGGTGCTGAGAATTGGAACAGCCTTTTTTTAGTAGTGCACACAGCTAACTAGTGTTACTGTGTTAGATGCCTGAATATTGCTCATGGTCTGATGGGAAATAATGTTTTCTTTTTTTATTATCTGTTTTATTGGGACAGCAGTTGAACAAAACAATTGTATGCCTTTTTACACTTTCTTTGCTGTTACATTTTTAAGTTATAATTAAAAAAATAAAGAAGAAGGAAAAAAGAAAAAAGAGAGAGAGGGAAAAAAAGGGGGACTAGGGTTGGAGGGCAGCAGAGCAGGTAGGTTTACATAATACTCAGGGTTGTAACATCTTATACAAAATCACACCTCATATGCTTAACATAGTCTGTCCATTTAGACCATATTCCGTAGAAGGTATCCCTCTGAAGTTTAAGAGAAAATGACACTTTTCCCATCGTATAGATCTCCTGTACAGAATGTATCCAGTCTTCCATCGTTGGTGGTTCAGGTTTTAGCCATCTTCTCGTAAGAGGCTTTTTACTTGCGGCAAGTAGGATATACAGGAGTCTTCTGTCGTTGGAATTCAGTTTATCCACTGGTACATTTCACAAAAAAATGGTCTCAAAAGTTGAAGGAAAAACAAAAGAAAAAACATTTTGTAAATGATCATGGATTAGAGACCAATACTGGCCATAGCTGGACTAGCCATCGGGCATACCGGACACTTGCCCGGTGGGCCGATGGTGATTTTTCGTTTTTATGGGCCGATGGGGTTTTTTTCTTCGTTTTTTTCCGTAATGGTATAAACACTGAAAGGTGGTGGATTGGCCAGATGAAGGGAGATGTGTAAAAATAACTCAATTGTTTGGTGGTGGCTTTTGCGGAGCTTCTACAGATTCAGTAACATTAGCAAGTGGTGGAGGCCAGCAGATGCAACACGCTGGCAGATGGATGACGGAAAGGCAGGAGGAGCAGAGACCCGAGGCGGTGAACTGAAGTTCAGGTAAGAAGTTATGACCTGCAGTCTATCTGGGTCAGATATAAACCAAGTTTAGGTGGAGTTTATTTTCGTTATGCTGACTTTTTACAGTCAGTTACAATAACTCATACTGCGTGCTAGCTAGCATGACGGACTTTCTATACTGCTGGGCGGGTGCTATGATTTTATTGATGTTGAACTTGTTTTATCTTATTTATAAGGTTAGTTATTAGAGTTTCCAACCGTCCCGTAAAAAACGGAATCGTCTCGTATTCAGAGAAAATATTGCGTGTTTGGTATTGAGGTGAAAAGGAACACAGTTTGTCCCGTACTTCAGCTACAATGAAAAAGACACAAAGCTGGAGTTATTCTGTGTCTTTGCTGCACAGCTGCCTCTTCTCCTCTCATTCTCTCCCCCTCCCTCTCCTGTTTCTACTTCAATCATGAAACTGATCAGTGATCAGCTGATCGGCTTTTCTCTCTTGTTTGTTTATCGCTCTGAATCTTACAACAAACGTTTTTATCTGATGTAAAATGCATAGAAATCCATTATTGTACATAGTATTTTTTTAGGGTCCCATTATAATATCTTCAGAAGTAGCTAAGTACTGTTTATGATGCCAGCATTTTCCCACATTTTCTAGATACTGTACCAGTACTGTGTGTAAAGTGCCATCAAAAAGTCAATTAAGTTGTCTTTCTATCTCCTTTCACTTTTTAAAGGTTGCCATGTTAGAAAAAATATTTTGCCCTGCCATGCTGTTTATTGATGTGGCAAATGAATGGTTTATGAAAATATATCTAAATCTGTCATCAGTAATCAGTAATGATCATGTCTCACCTCTAGTCTTCTCTGTCTTAATTTCAGGTTTTCACCATGTGTTGTAAATAGTTCAGGAGGTTAACTCGACCAAGCAGTCTACTTTCGGGTACTGTTTAGAATACCAGAATAGGGAGGATGGTGTAGGTTTGAGTTTATTAGACTGATACATATATACCAGCAAGACAGTGTACATCACTGTGACAACAGCGTTTGTTTTCATTCAAAGGCTTTATGGTTTTTCCTATAATACCTCTCTAGTCAAAATGCCCGGGCCGATTTTTTGTCCCAGTCCAGCCCTAACTGTCAACACTAATTATAAATTATAAATTTCTTATCCAAATCTGCACCTCTGAACAAGTCTACTTTGCTTCCTCTCCTCAAGGCCTCAATCACCCACACACACAGGAAGCTTCTTTCTCTCCACTCCTTTCAGCTAATTTGCATACTGAGTCATATCTCAATAAGTTACCACGACAAGAGAAAAGCATATTTAAATCTTACCACATTATTAAATTATTTTATTTTCCTCCTACAGTAATCACCTGTTTTGTTCAATCGACACAAGAGCACTTCCAATTCACTCTTTTAAAACTACTTCAGGGTTTAAATGTGCTAAATTCACACTACTTCAACACTCATAGACACACTCACATGCTCAACAAACTGTCTAATCCTCATGAGCTCTCTTATATTTGTAAGGTTAATGCATTTTCTGTTTGTGTGTGTGATTTTGTAAATGTTTCTTTTTTTTCTGAGTTTTCAGACTCCTTCACAATTCTCCACTTAAACAGTCAGTTTACTCTTTCCCAAATTTGCTAACCCAAATTTTGATTTCCCACCTTAAATAACAGCATTCCTTGTCTTCGGCCACGAGTCAGAGCTTGCTTGTGACGTTCAGGAACACATGGCTGTAAACAATTCAACCAGAAACTCGCTGAACATTTCCAGTAATGTCAACCTATAACTTCCGTCCGACCGCTCCATGTGGAGAATTGATCCAGGTCTGCTTTGCGCCTAAAAATAACAAACTGAGACATTTACATTATTATCATCAGTGCTTAAACGACCCATTTCTCTCACTCTGGTCAGAAATACCAATTATGTCATGTATGTAAGCGTGTCTTCATTGCATTATGGGGTCATGTTAATTCAGTATAAGCTGCTTTTTCATTGCAATTTATATTCAGGTTCAATTCATGCATCTTTTCACTGAGCCCTGGATTCAAACTGTCTCACTTCTGATTCTTTCCAAAAATGATTTCACATGTAACAATTTGCATGTGTGTTTTCTATTCATTAATGTAACTATTAGTTATTTCCTCTCTTTATTTTTACCTTCTTTTTGTTTACCTCTTTGTTGTGACGTGGTGGACATCCCTAAACCATCATGAGCTCAGCCTTCAATTTCAATCCAATTATATCCTGTATTCTCGCACTCGAACTCGTCCAGGCTTGACCTCCGACTGGTCCCTGTCCCTTTTTCACAGTGTCCTTGTGTGGCCTTCAAATCTCCAGCAAACACAGTCTGTTTCTTCTCTGTTTTTCTTCTCCATTGCTCTTTTCAGTCTTCTCTTTTAAGTTAAGTCCCAGCCTGGCAAAACATCACATTCAGTGCCTTCAAACAGTCATGTCACACTGTTCTTACCAGCCACTGTGCATGTTGCATCACGTGCTTTTCATGCTGCTGCTCGAGTCGTCAGTCAGTCTTATGTTTCATTTTGCACTGTCTTTTGGCTGCTGTTTAAGTCTTCAAGTCCACGATGTTCTGTCGGTCTTCATCATGAGATTAACTGTCCTTTGAGCTTCTTCTCAGGGTGGGGGACAAAGTGATAGGTCAAGGTATAAAATTTTAGCCAAAACCTGGCTTGTTTTCCCAATTAATCTATGCTTTTGCCGCTGTACTCAAGATTCCAGGTTGAGAGAAGTCCACCTGTATTAACACACTAAAGCATTCAATTAATATCCTTTTATCACTTTTCTTAAGACATTCCTTATTAAAGGCTCCTCTATCTGATCTCACACTACACACATCAACCAGTTTCCTTTTATGGGCATGCAAAGTTCCTCTCACACACACCACTTCCTCTCACACACACAGCAACGCAGTATTTTCTGTTTCTCTCCTTCCTGTTTCTACAGATTAATCAAACTCTTGTTTTTTATATTTACAGTCTATAAACCCTCTATAATTCTAAGTCTTGATCTAAAAACAATACACCCTTATTTCATGCACACACTTTTAAATATACCACACAATACTTTCATCAGCATGTTACACTCCTCCCTGAACTTCCTTAAAAAATAAAATAAATAAATCATCTCACACACACACACACACACACACACACACACAGACACACACACACCATGCCCTCTTTCTCTCAACACAATGTGCACCTTTAATCATTCATCCAAATGACGATGTTACACTTCACTTATACATTGACACATTTATATATAACAAAAGACTGCCAGTAACTGCCAAGATAAATTATTTCCATTACCATATTACCTCTTCATTTCCATATCACATTTTCCAAACCTTAGTACCGGTACTCCTAACTTTTCGACCACTTTAAAAGCCTCTAAGGCCCAGGTTCGCCCACCTTCCTGGTCAATCAACCCGCTTTGGGAACGCCCTCTCCGATAGCGGTCAAATTTCTAGGCCCTAATTAATTTATAACCGCTTCCCGCGGCTGGACAGGAAGCTCCACCTCCAGCATCTAAGTATCCCACTTGCGCCTTACAGCTTTACTTAAAGCTCACCTGTCAGTCACGTTGAATGGTCACGACCGGGACCCCGCCCTGTCAGTCAAACAGCGCAGTAAAGAAGTGGTCCTTGACCACTTAGTTTTTAACGGGTGCCCGAAGTCCCGCGGGAACTACCCGAGCTAACTGGGCGCCGCCAGGGATGACCGTGCATCCACGATCACCAGTCGCTGCCACACGCTGAGCACCTGCGCTCCTCGGAGTCCAACTCCGGTCCTAGATTAATTTAAATACATTTAAAAGCATCACTGTGGACTCTAACCGCCAGTTTATTATCTGATGCCCGGGTCCAACCCTGCTAATCAATGTGGGAATAAAATTCCCTGACCAAATACCCTAATCTAATATCTCTTTTCTTGGCTGACGTAACACACACATAACACACCAACGTCACAACAATTAAAAAAAATCCACCCCAGTATTAACAACAATGAGCTTTCATCCAATATCCCCAAACTTTACTTTTCTTTATTTCTAATTACCCAAAATTATCACGGACATGTCACTACTGAAAATCTACTTAACAGATTTTACAATTAAATTTAATTTCCACTACTGAGCCAATTTAATGGTAACAATCATCAATTCAGTGGACAACTAATTTAGAATTCATCCAATGTGCACAATTTTCAACAGGCTTGCGCTTACCTATCCTCTTTTAGACCGGTCTGTTGTCCACCTCATATCAGATCGTACCTTAAGGTCCAAATTAGTCCCCTCAGCCGCACAAGAATCCGGGTCATGGCACCAAGTATTAAATCCGGTTCTTTAGATTCTTTACGGCGAAAAAAAAGGACACGGCTCAAAGTGGTCTTTTAACTTTAAAAAATGATCTTTATTTTACATATCCGGATATGGAGACCTGAACACACACAGAACCCCAGGTCTGAAGCACAAACAGAAACCTAGGTATTTATATACTTGCTCTACGTCACATACACTTTAAGTTTTGATCAAACAGCCTAGTTGGTTTCACTTTGGCCTGCAAAAGCATGTGTTTCCTGTCAGCCTGCAACCTAGTTTTCACACTGAAGTCTGAAGCATATAAACATTATTTATATTATAATTTATATTATAATTAACATTATAAATTTAAACTCAACACCACCTTGCTCCATGTTAGCTGCTTCAGTTGCTCCAGGAGGGTTTCAGGTGATTTAACGACCTTTACAGCATAACCTCTACTGGCCATATCTTCTGTGGCTTCAGCTGCAGTGTTGTAAGTTTTTGTTTTATCAGTATATTTTACCTTAAGCCGGGCTGGGAAGAGAGTCTGGAAGGGAATCTGCTGCTCTTTCAAACATTTGTGCACCTCTGCATATTCTCTTCGTTTTTTTAGAATCTGAGGGGGGTAATCATGATCCAGACTCACATGTCTGCCGCTGAAAGTAAATCCTCTTTTCTGCCATGCTTTACGGAGCACAAGTTCTTTTGTTTTAAATCACGGTGGAGCGTCGCCTGGGGGTGGCAGCGAGCCTTGGGAGCGGTGTGCTCGTTCGATGCCTTCTTGGGACAGCGACAACCCCAGGCCATCCCGCAGCAACTTCTCAACAAACTCAATCATTGTTGTGAAGTGTTTTTCCGCTGTCTCGGGAACACCATAAATACGTATGTTCTCTCTTCTTGTACGGCTCTCTAGATCTATCAATTTATCCTCCAGCCTTATCTGCAGCTTTATTATTTCGATCATGGCATCCTCGGTGTTCTGGATCCTCTCTTCCGCTTTCTCAATCCTTTCCTCAGCCTCGTCCAGTCTGTTGCTCACCTGTAGGATTTATTCCTTAATTTCCCCCAATTGTCCACTGATTTCTTGGCGAAGGTTTTTTATTTCCTGTAGAACGGTGGTCAAATTAGCCATATTTCCTCTGTTGAGCACTGTGATAAAATCACAATATGCAATGACAGTTCTTCAGCGTGTCGATACCCCACGGGCAGCGAAGCGTATTAGTTTTGTTTTCCCACCACTTTCTTGCTGGATCAAAATATCTGTTTGATGTTTTTCACTCACCCCCTTCGCGAATCACCTCGCTGGAGACAAATGTGTCGTCTTGATGGGGTCAAATTTTCATATTAGTAGGTTCCCTCAAGAGCTCACTCACAGCGTTGCCATCACGGTGGCGTTTTCAAAACCGGAAGTCCCCCCGGGAAATAAAGTTTTCTACTCTTTAGCACATCGAACAGTCAGCCGTTCACAGAGTTCAGGTTTAAAGGATGAAATCGTTTGTACTGATGCATCTCTCCTCTGGATAAATCTGTTCAATGACAAAAAGACTGAGGTGATGGTTTTTGGTCTCCCTAAATGTGTATTTAGATGCCAGCTGATGACTGTCCCTTAATGTAATCAGAACTGAGCATAAACTTAGAGGAGATTGTGCTGTGGAACAATCTGCCTTTAGAGATAAGACAGGGCTTCTGTTTGTTTGTTTGTTTGTTATTATTTGATTCTATGCTGTTTTATCTTGTTTTAAATATAGGGCTGTTTTAATTTTGATGTATTTTTTTTACCATTTTGTTTTATTCTATTGGTCCTGTGCTGGGTATTTTAAAGTGCTTTATGAATAAAGATGGTTTGGATTGGATTGGATAAAATTAAATACATATTGTTTTCTTAGAATTTACTGTTGTGATCCAGTGTAACTCTTTTTCTCCTCCCTGTTAAGGATCTCTGTGACTACAATAAAATTCCCCCCATCAATCACTGAACTGCACTGAAGTAAAACTTAATCCTAAGGGCTGCAATACACCAAAGGACATCACTAATAAACACTAATTATACAGAAACTTAAACTCACTTTGATTAGTCAATATAGATTATAACCTTGAGCTCATATTTTTTTCTCTTCCACCCACATTTTTTTCTGCAGGTAAGAATAGTCGTTACGAACTATCTTCAGTGTAAAGAAGAACAAGAAGTATTGGAAGTGATTGTACAGCCCCCCACAGAGCACATCATCAAGTTTGTCCGGGATTACATGAAGAGAGAGAAGGATGTGAGGAAGCCTACATCCACAGAAGATCTGTGCTTAGTTCTCCAAAATGTTTAGAACAACCTACCAGCCGAGTTCCTTCAAAAACTGTGTGCAAGTGCACCTAGAAGACTTGATGCTGTTTTGAAGGCAAAGTGTGTTCACACCCAGTGCGTAGATTTCGTTTTGGCATTGGTGGGGACGGATGATTCAACCACCGAACCCTGCCCTGTTTCTTTTTTTTCCCATTTTGTCTTACATGCTTTTAAACTATTTAAAATTACACTTCATAGTTTTACATGTGAATTATATAATGTTAAATTACTATTAAACAAATGACTGACTAAGTATTTTAGAGTTTAGTTTCCTTCAGCCATATTCCATATAAATCAGGTATCATACAAAAATAAAAATAGCTTCAAATGCAGTCATGACAATAAAAGAATATGATTTTAAGGACTTAACAACATTGCTTCAGTTATACTACACCAACATTAGCACTAAGGGAACACTGAATGGCCTGGTGGGTTTTGTCCATAAAACTACTCATCTAAGATTACCACAAAGTAAAAGATCTCTCAGCAAAATTATGCAACATTTTAGGCACTATTGCCCCGATCAAGTCAGTGAGCTGGGACTTTTCATTCTAAACATGAACTACTGTTACAGCAACAGACATGGACTACTGGTGCCGCACACAATAACTCAATGTCCACTATGTGAAGGAGCCAAACACATACATACAATTTTAGACTGATGTGGGCCAAAGCCTAGCATAGCCTATAACGTTATTATGACGGACACATTTTATGAGTGAACTTTGCTTTAAGTGAGTTACAGGTTTCTTTGAAAAACACTTTCTTATATCCAGGTTCTTCCTCTTTGCTGCCATCCTCCTCGCAGCGCAGGCTTACCGCTGCTGAAACTAAACAGAGCTGCCCGAGAGGCACAGCCAATCACATTGGCCATATTTGTCACATGATGTAGGACTCCAGTAGAGAACGTAATTTAACTCTTTCTGCACCGCTGGGTGAATGAGACATTGACAGATGGTTTTTTTTCTTCTTTCTATCGGGTTTGTTTTTCTTTACTCGAAGAGATCAAATTATTGGTGGGGACAATTCAATAATCGCTGGATATTGGTGGGGACACGTCCCTTCCGTCCATGCCAAATCTACGCCCTTGGTTCACACCAAGTATTGATTTGATTTAGAGTTCTCTTTTGTTTATTCACTGCATTTTGTTGATTGAGCTAGCAGGGCTCAAACTAGAACACCGGTCAGTCATATTTGTAGGTTATTGCCAATAACCTTCAACTATTAAAATACATTTTGCTAAAGTGACTTTAATGTCTCCTGTATTAGATCAAAATAAGAGACAACAGATAACCACTGTTGTGATACCCTGGCCAAGAAATCACAGCAGCGTCTCTTCTTTCTCCGCAAACTAAGAAGAGCAGGAGCACCAGCCCCCATCATGTACACTTTCTACAGAGGCACCATCGAGAGCATCCTGTCGAGCTGCATCACTGTGTGGTTTGGAGCCTGCAATGCGTCCTGTCATAGAACCCTCCAACGCATAGTGAGAGCTGCAGAGAGGATCATTGGTGTCTCTCTCCCCTCCCTCCAGGACATTTACAGCACCCGTCTCACTAAAAAAGCCCTCTGCATAGCGGCTGATCCCACGCACCCAATGCAAAGCTTCTTCAAGCTGCTGCCGTCAGGGAGGAGACTGCGGAGTCTCCAGGCCAGGACCAGCAGACTGAAGGACAGCTTCATCCATCAGGCTGTCAGGAAGCTTAACTCCCTCCCGATTCTGCCCCCTCTCCCCTCTCTCCTCCACGGTCTCACTGAACTCTGTCACACACACACACACACACACACTCTCTGACTCACTCACTGGCCTGCACCAGTTATTAGTCACTTTGTGGAGCATTGGACTGCCATTACCTCATAAGACTTTTGTTGTTACACTATCTCCTACCGTACATACCTACCTCCATTTGCACTATTTGCCTATTTGCACTACCTTGCCTGGTTTACACTCAATGTCATTTACCCTTACCTGAATATTGTATACTGTATATTGTATAGCTTTTTTTGTTATATGTAAAATTGTACTGTATTTATTTAAATTTTTACTTTTTAATTATTTTACTTGCATTTTTAATCACTCTCTTATATTTAAATGTTCATTTGGGTTTGAGAGTAACGAAATTTCTATTCTCTGTATGTCCTGTACATGTGGCAGAATTGACAAATAAAGTTGACTTTGACTTTGACTTTGACTTTATCTGGGGTTTTGTCAAGTCAATTGATAAAAAGAAGGACTGGCTTTGTTGAGCTTCCTCAGTTAAAACGCTAACACAGGTACACACTTAGCCTGTATTTTTGTAGGAAAATTACATTCTGGCAACTTAAGCTCACCATCTGCAAACTTAACATGTGAAGTTCAAGATTATAGAAAACAAACTGAAGAAGAATTAAGAGAAACTCTATATTTGTTTCTTTATCAGTACCTGTGAGAAGACTGTTCATACTGTGTTGTTCTCTTTGCAAAGGTTTCTATCAGTAAATCTCAGAAAGACAAAGTAAACATTTACCGTCAGGTCCCGAGCTACTGCTAGAGATACTGTTACTGTGCCACGTGCATATCTTTGGAAATAATGAATTAGGTGGCAAAATTTGAGAATTAAAATCAGTTAATTAACTAAAAAAAGATAGAAAACAAGTTGAAAACCAAATTGAAATGAAATATGTGTCAGTGTGGCCATATTCATGAGCATGAACATCAGACAACTTCAGGTTCTGTCACGACCGGGCAGCCAACACAAGGAACAGGACTCAGATGCAGACACCACACAGAGGCTCGGAGGAACAGTGTAAAACAAGCTTTATTTTGGCAAAATCGCTAAATATGAACTAAAGGTGAGAGGCAAATGAATCTACCCTCTGGAATTGCTCAAACCCATACACACTAACACGCGATACTACAAACTCAGGGGACTAAGAAACTGAAAATTAACCCACACTATGGCAAGCAAGAGACTCATAGTTACAAGATTCAATATCCAAGTGGGACACAAGAGCTGAACTATGAAGTACTAAACTATCCATCCACCTATTTTCTTCCGTTTATCCTTTTCAGGGTCACGGAGGGTGCTGGAGCCTATCCCAGCTGTCATAGGGCGAGCGGCGGGGTACACCCTGCACAGGTCACTAGTTTGCCGCAGGGCTAACACACAGAGACAGACAACCATTCGCGCTCACATTCACACCTATGGGCAATTTAGATTAATCAATCAACCTTTAGACTGTGGGAGGAAGCCGGAGTACCCAGAGAGAACCCACGCAAACATGGGTAGAACGTGCAAACTCCACACAGAAAGACCCCGGCCTGATGGTGGATTGAACTCAGGACCTTCTTGCTCTTTGGCAACAGTGCTAACCACCGTGCTGCCCCAAAACTTTACTATAGTACTAAACTATATTAGAGCAATCTCAGTAATTCACTCAATAGTCACAAAACATGAAATCATGAGACAAGAGTCAGACTACGTGTGTTGTAGCAGAGTAGTTGGGGTCTGGGATGCGGGTCCTCCCTTCTGCTGCGAAACCAGGGGCGGTCTGCTTGTCTCCACCCCAGGGAAAAGGGTAACATCTCCTGGGTCTAGGTGCTGTTTCCCCCTCTGGGGGCGAGGGTACCTGGACCTGGAGTATAGAGTATGTTTGGGGAGTGTGACACTGTGTGTAGAGTGTCCATTTGTGTCTGTCTCCACATTGGGTGAGTGTCCAGTATTTGTTTATGTGTTTATGTGCATGAGGGTGGGAATGCACGTTTGTGTCTGCGTGTGTCTGTACGTCTATGTCTATATGTCAGGTCACTGGAATGATAAAAATTATTTTAACATTACCTAATAAGACTGATTCAGGACAGACAATTAGTTATTTTAAACTTCACTAGCAGTCCCTCACAAACAGGGAACAGTCTGTCTATTCTCTCCATCTGTCAGCTGCTGCTGGCTCTTCCTCCTCCTCTTCCTCACACACTGCTGAGTTTGTCCTGGTGGATCATCAGGGGTGCAAAGCCTTTATTCTTACAAGCCGGATGACTTGTAAGAATGAATGATGCTGCGTAGCATGAAAATGCCATTGGGTCTGCCGTGGTGGTTTACAGGTATGAATTCTTTTCAAATGTATTTTTTAGAAAAATCTAGAAAAACAAAAAGTGCATGTAAACCAGTAAACTACGGTGGCCCTGAGAGGCCAAACGGACTGCAACTTCAGAAAACACTTGCAAAAAGAAAAATGCTGCAAAAAGAAAAAGCGCACAAAGCACAACGGAAATAGGAAAAGACACAACGGAAATGTTCCTGGGGAGACAATAACCCGACGGACCAGTTGCACGAACCAAAACATGCTAATCAGTGCGCTGGGACTGGGAGACACTTGAAAGAAGTGGAGGAGAGGTAAATGTGTTGTAATCTCATGATTCTAATAATACTACAGATATCTGGAATATACATTCAAAGATAATTCTAACAAAGATAATGTTTAATGTAGCCTTAGAAATGAAGCTTTTTTAAACTCTAGAACAAATACTAATAAGTCAAAGTCATTAAGGAGTGTTGCAGTTAATGTGTTCAGGTTTTAATTTGGCATTGTGTCTTCATCAGGCAATGTATTGTCTAGAGATGGACCGATCCGATATTACGTATCGGTATCGGTCCGATACTGACGTAAATTACTGGATCGGATATCGGTGAGAAATTAAAAATGTAATCCGATACATTAAATATAAAAAAAAAACACCTCACAAAACTTGCGACACGGAGTAACTCTGCTCATAACCGTAGCACGTCGGAGCAGTGTGCTCACGTGATACAGCGGCTGTGTGTATTTGTAGCCTCGCTACCAAACCAGCATTTCATCTCCGAGGAAGTTATCCCAGAGAGAAGTAAAGCAAGTGTGTAAGTTCATCTCTGAATGTTTGTAAAGCATTCCCATGTTAAGCTTAACAACCGATATATGGAGCGACTGCCTCTCTCTCTCTCTCTCCCTCACCTTCCTGCTGCTACTTCAATCGTGAAACTGCTTAACGATCAGCTGATCGGCTTTTCTGTCGCGAGTCCGTCTCTCTTCTTTGTTTTTGGCCCACTTTGCACCAGAAAGAGGAAACCAGCGGCGGAACAACAGCAGCACCTTTAACCTTGATAAGCTGTTGTTAGAATTTATTTAATATTACTTTCTACACCAGGATCCTTTTCTACGTAGCTGACTGCTGGTAACTGTGCAGGGGCGGATCTAGCAAAGTTTAGCCAGGGGGGCCGATAGGGCATTAACAGGGAAAAGGGGGCACAAAGACATACTTTTCTTTCTTATTCTCATTTAAAATGTCTAGCTTTTAATAAATAATTATCTGAATCTTACACCCAAAGTTTTAATCTGATGTAAAATGTATAGAAGTCCATTACTGTATATAGTAACTGTTAAGTCTAATATACCCTAGTAAGCTATAGTACTTTTTCCTTTGGGAAGATACCATCTGTGCAGTCTGCAATTCTGTTGAAGAAAGATGTTGAATCTATTTAATTATTCTTGAAAAATAATTTAATTCTGTGCATTTTTTTTCACCCTGCATCAAATTAAAGTTGATTACATCGATTAAGCATCATGACGTGGAGGGTGGGGGGTGGTTCCCTATTTTTTTTTGCTGGGAGTTTGCAACCCTATTAGTTAGGTTGCTTAATATTTCTGCTAAGTACTCTTTAAAATACCAGAATAGGGAGGATGGAGTAGGTTTAAGTTTATTAGATTGATCAGTGTTGCTGAACTATAAAATATTTTGGGTGCAGTGTATTTTTTACATACAGGTATAACAGAATAGCTTTAGTGTTATTGTTTATTTAAACTTGAGTATGAACTTATACAAAATGCAGCAAGATATTAAAAAAACAGTTTTATTGATTAAAAAACACACTATATCGGATTCATATCGGTATCGGCAGATATCCAAATTTATGATATCGGTATCGGTATCGGACATAAAAAAGTGGTATCGTGCCATCTCTAGTATTGTCCATATTGTGGAATCCAGCTAGTGGGGCAAATTGGAGTTTTTTGTGGGTCCCATGGAACTAACATTCAAGTTTTAGCACCTTTTATAGATAAGCACTTCACTTTCCCAAGTTCTAGTATTTATTGCTCACCTTTTAATTGCTTCATAACGACTGATATACACCACAGAAGGGTGCGTGGGGGGGGAGGGGGGGGATTATTATTCATGTTCCATTCCAAAAGTACTATATTCATTTCCTTATTCTAACGTTTTTGTATTGTTAAAGACTCTGCATGCAAAGATAAATCAGAATTTCAAAAAACGCAAAGGCATGAACTGGTAGGTACTAAGAACTGTATTCTGGTTTAAGCCTACCACCGCTTCTACTGCATATTTTTTAAAAATTGTTTATGACTTGTCTATAGCAATAGGGCATGTGTACACAGTGATGAAATTCTTCTAACTTCTCTAATTTTGCTCATTTTGAGTTGTCAGCAAAGAGGTCTTAATGAGAGTGATAAGTCCTGAATCCTGGTCCATGTTCTTTAAGCTTTCTCTGGCCTTTATTCAAGGACACATCAAGAAGATTAAATACTTGAGTCATGTTTATTGAGAGTTGTTTCAGATGTGGTATGTTTTTAAAAACACTTATTAAGTGCATTTGTGGATTCCTGCGGTCGTAATTATCTTTTCACGTTTTCTCTTCAACCTTAGGCCCAGTCTCAGTTACAGACATCATCAATAAGTATTTCTCGAGGGCCATACATATGAAGTGATCCTGGATTTTTCTTGAAAACAAGCATAATATTTGTATGAGTCTGAGAACATTAAAGAGGAGGCTAAAAGATGCTGGAATGACTAGAAGGACTGACTTTACTCCCACTGACATTGTCATTTCCACTGTTACATAAGAATTGAGAGGCTCAGGTCAGCTTCTGGGTTACAGATCCATGTGTCAGACACTGCGACAAAAGTATCATCTGACAGTTAAAAGAAATGATGTAATGCACTGTGGTTGCAAATTTTGAAGCCATCCTGATAACCTTCTCCCACCAACGATGTGGAGATCCAATCCTTTTAGATCCAATTAAAATCAAGACACTCAAAAAGATGCTCTGTAAAAGAGTAGAATTCTTGGAACAGAGTTTAATACAGTGAATCATATGAACAGCAGGAAAAATACAAACATACATTTAGCAAGAGAATTACAAAGCAGAAAAGCAAGCAAAGCGAAAACCCCGGGGTGTACAGCCTTAAGCACAGACAGCAGAGCAACACAGAGATGGACAGGAAGCAGCAGCAGGAGGAAAAGAGCTCTGGGGGTGTCCTCTGGTCCCCTAATATAAAAATTGTAAATGGCCTGTATTTATATAGCGCTTTACTAGTCCTAAGAACCCCAAGGCGCTTTACATATCCAGTCATCCACCCATTCACACACACATTCACACACTGGTGATGGCAAGCTGCATTGTAGCCACAGCCACCCTGGGGCGCACTGACATATAAAGGGACCAGTATCCCCGCCCCCTGCTGCTGGGTAACTTTCCCACACGCCCAACACAGCTGCAGGGGTCAGGTAGCGGCCAAGGTCTTGGCCAAAGGCCAGTCAGGACTCTGAGTACCCCTTGCTCTGGCTTATCACAATAGGTCATGACACGGTCAAAGGTCACACATTAATCCTAATTATTAAATCTTATACAGCAAGTGGCACAATCTTATAACATATAAAACATAGGTTGCATGCTTTCTCATATATAAAAACACTTCAGTGTAGGTTCAAAGTGTGTGTGTGTGTGTGTGTGTGTGTGTGTGTGTGTGTGTGTGTGTGTGTGTGATTATTTTGTATGGTATTTTATCGTGATGTGTTCAGGATCTCTATTACAATGTTACTGTTTTGGTTGTGCTGCGTTAAAGACATTGAGTGTGTATTAGGGAAGGTTAGTTAGTTGATAGTATTTGCACAGACATCTGCTACAGGGAAGCGTGAAGTGGTCTGGAAAAGAAGCCGTGGCTTTGGCTGCATTGCTGCAGGAGGGATTTCCCTCAGTCCAGTTGCAAACATAAGGATGTCTTCAAGAGACAGACTTCCATTTCTCTCTGAAAATGTAAAGAGAATAAAAGTTATTTCAAATGATAATAAACAGGAAAAAGGGGCCATTACACTTTGCTGACATAAATGTACTCATTTCAACATTTTCAACCAAATTTAATACCTTCTACAGAAAGCAGATAGTCTTGCCAGTAGCTTATTACTCTTGTCTCCTCTTGACGCCTAGAGCTGCCAGGTGGACCAAACTGCACATGAAAGATGTTCTCCACATGATCAGCTGCCACCCTGGTCTCAGCGTAGCACATGAATGAGAAGAAGAGTGAAGGATGCTGTTCCAGGGTGTTTAGAAAATCCAGTGTTGCTAGACCCTCTCTGAAACTAGAAAACAGTGTAATTTTTAATAAAATGTTTAATGTTATTTGTGCAAGAAAGCAAAACTTCACACGGGAAAATACTGTGTTAAGAAAGTAACCAACATTCTTATCTAGCTAAGACACTCATCCTGCTACAAAAAAGAAGTCCTCCTGAAAAAGGTCTTGCATTTAGAATATACTTTTTCCGTCCTTTAAATTTCATGGGAATATAAAGAACTAACAATTTATTCTTCTGAAAAGATTTTGTTAAATGGGCACTTAATAGTCTGAATTCTATACCTTTGGATGGAAAGATGGTTTTGGTAGATGAAGTTCCACTGAATGTAATCCGCTACTACCTTCTTCTTATCCTCCAGTGTCGTCATGAATCGATAGCATCCTGCTGTCTGGAGCATGCTTGAGTGTTTTTCTGTGATTACTCGGAGCTCACTTAGAGATGTTGCATTCTTTATCTAAAGAGAAAAATATATATTACACACACACATACACATGCACAAGTGACATCCTTCGCATGCTGTCTATTAATGTGCAATTTAACACAGTCTTGGATTACACCATCAGTAATCATTTCAGGCATCAGTTAGTTACCAAGATTATGTTAAGTGGATAACTAAGACTAAAAATTTGCATTTATTGGCGTTTGTCATAATCATAACATCACAAATTTACCTCTAGTAGAGCCTTCTTGATTTCTTCATCTGGTATATCATCAATTGGTGCCTCGAATGTCTTGTCTTTTCCAACAAGGTACATAAAGAAGTTTGGAGATAAACAACATGGCCCTGGACCACCATGGACAATGGAAACTGCAATCATTCTTCCAATGTAGAAATATTCATTTTCATCTGCAGCTAAAGATAAAGACAATTCATTATAATAAAGTAATTTTGACCATGGAAAAAAATGTGAAAAAATAGATACCTTTACTATGAAATGTGAGATATTTGGCATAGTCTTTTCCTTCGAATATTCTTCTCATCCTATGGCTTCCATCAAAAGGGTGATAAATTCTCGAGTAGGCCCACCTGTGTCTATTGCCTCTTCAGCCAGCCCCACGTCATCAGAGAATTTCACCATCATGCCAGAGTTGGGACAATATGAAGACCTTCTGAAGCCTCGGTAGGCACCATCCCAGACATTGGCTCAGTTAATGTTGAATCTGCTACAGGAGGTTTTGTTGATCTTCAGAGCCAGATTTGAGATGACATCTGCCGCCGTCAATCCATCAGGTTCATCACTATAGAATGAGTCAGTGAAAAGCAAGACAAAATCATGTAATTTTATAATGTCAGACTAGCTTGTAACTTGTAGTATGTTCTCCTGATGTGGATGCCATTTGAGATTCTGTACCACACTGAACCTTCAGCATAAACACAAACTCAACACAATACCATAACAACTGCAGATGTAATGGCATGCAAATGAAACTAAACAATTAAATATGCAACATTGTTATACAAAAGAGTATTATGTACTTGCACATCAGATGTTTGGGATATTGAAGGTGACCTATAAAATATAGATCCAATGATAAAAAGAAAATGTTATAAAACATAACACGCTTTTGTGGCCATCGAATGCTAACATTAAAGTGTTAAGAACATTAGATGTTTATATACCTGCCACAGAGGCCAGATCAATGTGCTAGAAGGTAGCCAACTTACCGACGTATAGGCTTTGGTGTACTGCTTTCTGGACTTGACCAAAGCTGTCAGATAAAATCATCAAACACCAAACTCATTGATTATGGCTGCTCAGATTCTTACCACTATATATACAACGATAGAATGATATTAGTCTTATATTCAGACATTGACGGCATTATGCGGAACTGAGAGCACTAATATCTCGAACTAATGAATCCTTGAGATTTACAAACAACTGTGTCAGAGAGGGGTGACGTAACGGGTGGTACCCTAACGATAACTTCATCATCCTCCTCATCTTCTGAAACACTAACATCTGTGGGAATGTATGAAATACTTTGGTTAAAATCTTCAACACAGTAATCACAAGATTCTTTAACAACACCCCTGATTTCAGTGATGGTCCCAGCCTACTCACAGCTGGTGAAATTATTATTTATTAGGGCAACTAGTAGGAGTAGCAATAGTGCTAATCAGACCACGCAAACTGTCAGTGGTGGAAAACTGCAAAAATACTGGCACACACCTACACGTGTCAAAAAGGTAAAATGTAGCGCAAATGTATGACAAACTGGTTTAGCAGTCGATATAACAGTCCGACTCTTATATCTTTTTCTATTTAATATCTGGTTCATCCTGCGTGAGACCTGTAGAGGTTTGAGTTTGCTAATTGAAGTTTTTAACAAGTTTTGTCTCAAGAGCAGAAGGCTAATGCTAGCATGCAGAGTTAACATGGCTGCTAGAAAAAGAGAAGAGAAAACTTTGCCATGCTTTGTTAACGGCATGCATTTGACTCTTGTATCAAGGCAACCAGGCTTATTAGACACACAACACACACAGCTCAGGTATGGAGATAATGTTTTAAAAATGTTTGTTTGCTAGGTTTAGTAGGATGAGCTGCCATATTTAGCTAGGGCTGCCAGTAGCAATTGCAAATGCCTGCTAACATTATTTTAGTGTACTTTCTATTTTGTACTACAAAGTATGGAAATATAGGATTTATATTAAAATTTAAAAGCTCAAATTGACCTGTTTCAGGGGGGTGTTATACTAATTTAGTTATTTATTCTATTTGCTTGTTTTTTCTTTTTACCAAGAACCAAAGATCCAGCTCTTACCATCAGGCATAAAAAGCACATGCAAAAACACATATGGATTACGCTGTTGATTTCATTATTTAGAATGGAAACAATCGTATGTGTTCTTGTAAAGCTTATACCTAAGAAGAAAAGAGTAAACATATAAATATAGATACTTTAAATATACCCTGAGTAAAAAAAAAAATACATTGCAGTAAGAGGAACCCCTCACACTAACTACTCCGAACATATATAACATATATAACATATATATACATGTATATATATATATATATATATATATATATATATATATACATATATATATATAGTCAGATGACTGACTGGAACACTATCATTCACATTTTACATTAACACCATCCTCACACATGGTTTATATATGGCCACTAGAGGGAGATGTTGGACTTTAAACACTAACATGGACACAGACAGATCATCAGTGACGCTTCCTCAGTGTGATGCCGACTCCTATCTGCTTTTTTCTTCCTTTCCTTTTTCTCATTTTCCATCTTGCATCCTTCATTCTTCTCCTCGTTTTTCAGGATTTTCTCATTTCTCTAATTTGTCCCTGTGAAATGAATGAACCCCATGCAGCCTCAGATGGCAGTTTTGTTGGGTTTTACCTGCCATTGTCCCCTTGCCTCCTCTGTTTCCTGCCTTTGTTCTGATTGCCCTTAATTTAAAAAAGTATAAGGTAAAAGGACTCCTAAAGGATCCACCTTTGCATGATTCCAACCCCTTCTGCCAGGAAGTCTGAGCTCCAGTTTTGGTGAGATTTTAGGTGATTTTAGATTTTATTTGGATGTTACTGGTTGGCCTTTATCTGTGTCTGTGTGATGAGGTTGAAAGACATCAACAAAATGCAACACAAACTCTCATAGAGGACATCAAGTCAGAGAGATACATGTTTTAAAATGACAAAGAGCAGGTGCATCTAGTACACTTAGAGGGGCCACAAAAAAATGACATACAAGCAGAGCACAGCTGCCAGCGACAATTTTCCGATCCTTTGCTCTAGTTAGCAGTGAACGCAGTGCATGGTGTATCTGATGTGAATGGCCCTTGGCTCACAGTGCACCGAAGAAGTACTATCGCCATCGTCTGTCTTCAAAATGTCTTCAAAACCCTTTCAGGACATGAATCTTGGTAAAGCAAAACCACTCCTGTTCTGAAGGCAGGACTGATGCATTTTTTTTGCCACACCACTAGAGGGCGCGGCCGTTTTGTGAGTAATGTTTGACTAGAATGAAAAATGGTGTTCATAGAGGTTAATCACAAGTTATGCTTGGGAGCAGTTTATTTGGGTTCATTGAGATGTGCGTCCATAAGACTGACCCCCCCACCCCCCGCACCCCCCACCCCCCCCACCCCACCACACACACACACACCCAAGCTGAACATCATCCTCTGGCCTCGTCATTTTCTGGAGGGTCATAGTGACACTTGACCTGTGCACACTCTGCGATCACCACTGTAGAACTGCACCTCACATCAGAAATCATCATAACAACTCCACACGCCAAACCCATCTGTTCTCTGATTGGGTTCTTAGATTTGTGATTGATATGACATTGACCAATCAGCTGAAAGGAAGGAAAGTCAGGCCAAAGTAGTTTTTTTGCTTTGTATCTGTAACCGAACCTTAAGAAGAAAATTGTAACTCGTGTAAATATTTTTACATACACAAATTTTCATCTGGAGATGCACAAACATAACATTTTTGGATATTTTGGTTTACAAGGTTACAAAACTCATTTCACAACTACGCACAATATTAATGACCACAATTTCAGCTCATAGAGCTGGTCTGAATGGGTTCAATGTGTTCTGCTATTATTATTTACATGTAGTTGTTCAGTTTGTCATGTTCACTCTTTAATGACTACATGGCACATACATTTATTTAAATTTGACTTTCTGTAAAAATTAACAGCGTGTTAGCTTTCAGGGTGATTTTTTGATTTGATTTTATTGATTAGCATTCAAATATCTCAGTGAATACAGAATAATGATTACCATTAAATACACATGCATGCAAAATCCATCAGTATTATCCAACATTTCATCCACACTATCAAGTTTACGCCTCTTAAACAGGATTTTTCTTTTAAGTATTATTAAAGTATTACACACACACGACCAATGTAAAAAAGTTTAACCTTTTTCCTGATTTATTAATCATAACTGAATTGAAACTGAAAATTATTACACCTTTCAATCCCTTGAATCTCTACATTAACACCATTTGTTATATTTTATATATATTTTATACAAAAAACTAGACATCACAAAAACACAAAAGGGAAATTTGCCATATTTACAAATTTACATTTTAAAAATTTACCTGCAGCAGAAGTTAAGTAGACGACGTTGGAAAGCGTCAGAGAGTCAAGATCAGACTGAGAGAAATGTCTGAGTCTAAGTTGGATCAACTCAAACTATCTCTATCTGACTATCTCTGGATCAATAATCAGTTTGATGAAGCTGTCATTTTCTCTGACTTGCTGTTTGGAGCTCGACATTTTGTCCAGACTGGGACGGTTTTCAGGTCTGAAAGAGGAAACACAGAGCAGAGAGGTTAAAGGTCAAAGTACAATTATGATCAGAATGATTGACTTTAAATATTTTGTTTATTTCCTTTGGCATTTGAGTTTTCAGTCATGTTGGATTTAATGAACCTCTGAACATCCACCAGGTCACCAGTGACCCACTGAGGGGGAATTTTAGCCTCATGCTAAACATGCAAAGTGTCAGAAACTACAAGATTTACTTTACTGTGCAGATTTTCTGATCTGACACTTTGATTCTTATAAAAAATGTGAACATATTTGTGTTTGAATGAATAAAAGAATCTAAATGTCAAACCTGCCTTCATGATATTAAAAGTAAAGCTGAAAGTCAGTAATTATGTAATTAAACAATCTGTCAGCCACACTCAGCACTTCCTGCTTATAGTTTTGTTAACATGTTGATGTTTCATACCAGAAGAATTTAAATATGAAGCCAGAGTGATGTGTTAGTGAGCTGTGTCGGGCAAACAGTCAGAGTCGTCTCTCTCACCAACCTGGTTAAATCACCATGGTAACGTATGCTGAACACATGTAAATATGGAGCTGAACATTATTTATATTTGTTCTGTAACAAAAGTTCAATAAAAGTTTCAGAGTATCAGGATCAGACAGAAATCTGTGAGTGTGCAGCTCCATAAATCTGTAGCTTCATAACAATCATAACACTGTGACTGTAAAACACTCTCAGCTGTATTTAATGAAAAGATGATGAAACCTGCTGAGTGTAAAATAAGCAGCATCAGTTACAGAGAGGGTTGTTACACACACTTTGTTTTTCTTCCAGTCTGCTGCATTCAACACACACAAAGTTCACAGAAACATGAAAGAGCTCAGTTTGACTGAGACAACATTTCTACATCCAAACTGAGTCACAGCTCATTCATTTGTAACTGATCAATGATCCTGAACACAATCAGGCAGATTATTGATCGTCTATAATCCACAGACCTTCATCTACACTCAGATCATCACACAGCGTTTGTGTTGTCACTTCATTCAGTGTGTGTAACAGCTGATCTCAGGTCTGTGTTGTTCATCTCTCACAGAACAAGTTCTTACAAACAGCTGAAGCTCCAACACAAAAACACTCACTGACTCTGAGATCAGAGCTCAGAAATTCATGTGTGTTTGTAACACAGTTTGACTTTGTGTCAGTAAATCTCATGAACGGCCTGAAGATGAATAAACTGTAGTTCAGAGTCACTGACAGACAGCACAGACACACACTGTTGGTCTGAGTCTGAACATGATGATCATCAGAGAAATAACATCAGACTCTGAACATCCAGCTTTCTACAGCCGTCTGCTGGATGTTCACCATCATTTATTTATCTTTGTGTTTGTTCATCTGACTCACATTCATGCTGAAGATGCTCTGCTTCATGTGGATCAGCAGGATTCAGTTTACATCTTCTGTAGATCAGGAAACCAACAACAGCAACAAGAAACACAGCAGAAACTAACAGACCAACGATCAGTCCAACAGATCCATCCTCCTCCTTCTCTTTGTCTTGCTTTCCTCCATCTTTGTTGTCTTCATCCTTCTCTTGTCCTCTTGTCTGACCTGCAGGTGAGAAACAGGTGTGAGGTGTCAGCTGTCAGGTACAACAGTGATGAGTGAAGAACAGAACAGAATCCATTTCCTCTTCAAACTGCTGTCAGACATTATCTACTGCACTCTGATCACATCACTCAGACCAGCTGCTTTCTACAAAGTCTCATCAACAACATCTTTAGAAACAAACATCAACAACCAGGAAGCAGCTTCACCTCTGATCACACACACACTCAACTCTACTCACTCACCTGGAGGAACAACATGAAGGTAGGTGCTGTTGATGAGCTTTATACCGTCTCCCTCTCTCTGGACACGACACTCGTATGTTCCAGTATCATTAATTGTCACATCCTTCAGAATCAAAGACACGTCTCCATCCTTCATCTGTCTGTCCTGCAGATCCACCCGGTCCTTAAAAGATGGATGCTGGTCATCAAGATGTTGCCCATCCTGGTCAACGAATACATGATTATTTCCCAGTTCAGCTCTGCTCTACAACTATCTTCTTGTTTGGAGCTTGTTTTATTTTACTTTTTTTTTTTTACCTTAGTACTGAGTGTTTAGCATCAAACAGTCAAACTGAGCTGCAGAGTTTCACCCCCATGTCTGCCATCTGCTAACTGGAAGCTCGTTATGGACACATTTCTGAAGGTTTTGCCTTAAGTCAGTTCTTTCTTGTTCATAAACACAGTTCACTGACTTCATCTTTTATTGCATTCGCTGATTTTTCTCTTGCTGATGTGTTTAAGTTGTCTGTGGCAATGAACCAGCAGGAGAGTGACCTCAGACTGCAGGACGCCTGAATACAGGAAGTGCTGAGGGGACTGTACCATCATGGGGCCATAAATATTTATATTCAATATGTTCTTCATTTCCTTTGACTTCTGAGTTAGATTTTTTTTACATTTAATCAGCATGTTAACTTCTTGAAATACACCAGTGAACACTGAATTCTGAGATTGTTTGAGTTTCCATGAATAGTGTCACAGGGCGACCCTTATTGGCTGGAATCATAGTGAGATGGACCAAGGCAAGTGCAGTGGAACAAAAACTATTTATTTGCAATACAGCTCTCCTTACAAACATTTCACTCCCTCCACTGACAACTGGCAGCCTTAAACACTTTCAGCTGTCACAGGCTAAACCATTATTCCACTCACAGGTAGTTTATTAAATCCCAACCTTCCACCACAGTATACAACACATCAAATTGAATAAATAAATATATAAATACATTTCATATTTTCATCTTAATAAATATTTTACACTCTAACCTTACACCAAACCCCTTATTATAAAAACCCTTTAAATGGTGTCTGGACCCCCGGGGAAACATTTGCCCAAACACCTTGGTGAGAACACAGGAAAGAAAGGTGAGTAATCATATCTTACAGTCACTTATTTGCACCACTTTTATTCCTAGATTTTTCACACACTTGTGTTACTTCTCCTTACTGGTAAAACCTTACTTTTATCTCAATCACCATTCCTTTCTCCTAACAGACAACCACCACGTTCCTTGATGAAGAGCAGCTGTGCAGGACCTGGAATAAAGGCTATCAAATGACTTTTAAAATACACAATTAATATTGAATAAATAATTAAACTTCTTGTGTGCAAATGTTCTTCATGTGCAAATGTATGCTTCAAGTGCTATGGTAAAAAAGTGCTAGATCAGGTTCTTTTAATGCTTTTAATAAAGTGAAATAAACTATCCTGGTCACACTGAGCAGTGACTGTTTGCTCATTTGGACCCTTTGTGTTGTTGTTTGATAGCATCACTGTGTCATAGATCATGTACTTTATTTTGTGTGCTGGTGTCACTGATGGCTGCTGCTGTGTGACAACAAACACACAAACACTTTCATGTGTTTCACCTAAGCATTTGACCTTGACCTCCGTTGTTTGGGTCAAAGGTCACAGTTGAGCTTGAACAATAATGTAAAGAAACCATGTGGAGAATAATATCTGAAAGGACATGAAGAGAGCTGAACAACACACAATTTATTTTTTCAGTATGACGTCACAATGACGCCATAAAGTGTCACAAAATCACACACTGCATGGAAACATCTTAAAATCTGAAGTTTTACAGGTTATAGAAGCCAAAGATTTCCTGTGGCCATCTCCCTGTACAACTCCTCCATCTAACACACTGTTTACTGCAACAGCTACACACTTTTTGCACATGCTCTTCTTCTTATCCAGCTATTTACCAATAAGTGACTTTTATGTGTATATCATATATCTATCGATATCTATCTCTATATCTCTCTCTCTCTCACACATACATATATATATATATATATATATATATATATATATATATATATATATATATCTCTTTAAGAGTAAAGAGAGAAACTTTCTGTATTTCTTAATTGTAAATGGCACCAAATTGTATTCAAAATTGAGCCACACTTATGGAGCTCCACAATTCTTTTCCTGGTGTTTTGGTTGACATCTCTTGATTTTCCCATGTCACAGAAACAGGCTCTGTGTTTTGCCTTATATGCATCCACAGGTGTGCCACCAGTTTTCTCACATGGACTCTACTAACCTATCAGAAGCTTCTTCAGCTCAGAATGGAATCATCTGCAGTTTTCTTATTAATTAACAATAAACTTAGTGTGTATGTACTCCTAAATTTGATGAAAGTGATAAAAAATAGACAGCCCTGTCTCTCTTTATTCTGACATTTAACTAATTCAAAAGATATTTAAATATTTATTTATCCAAAACCAAAAAATTTGTGATAAATATTGCGGCTCAAGAGTTGTGTGTTCGCTTGTAATCGAAAGGTTGCTGGTTCGAGCCCCGGCTCGGACAGTCTCTCGGACACTTCACCTACCGCCTACTGGTGATGGTCAGAGGGGCCGATGGCGCGATATGGCAGCCTCGCTTCTGTCAGTCTGCCGCAGGGCAGCTGTGGCTACAACTGTAGCTGAAGTGTTTTATTTCTATCAGAAACAGGATGCTGGACGCCTGCAGAGCTGTTAGCTTCAGTTAACCACAGACCACAAACACACAGTCCAGCTCACAGTGAACAACACTTAGTTAAACACACATGATATTAACACAGTCAGAAACAGTCTTCATGAACCTGTTTCTTGTTTTAGCCATTATCCTAAATCTAAGTAAATTATTTGAAGGGTCAAAGGTCAGAGGAAATGTCCTCATCATCCAAACTCATAAAAACTGTCACTCCGACTTTAAATAAATGTTTCTACACCAAAGTCCTGAGAGAAGCAAATCTAACCACTCAGCAGCCATGTTGGTGACACATGTGGGCAGATGTTTGGGCAGTTACTTTGAAGCCTGCATTTAAAAGCTGATCAATAAAATGCAAACACAGTTCTTCAAAATGACGAATCTCAAACCATCAGGTGGTGTCACAGTGCCTACACCTGTCTTTTGCTTAGATTTGATGGAGCAAACATCATAGTGATAAATACATTTACTGCATCTGTACTACAATGAAAAGCAGCTGAAACTGTTGTAAACTTCAACATGAGTCACAGTCATGTTTCACTGTTTCAGAGGTGTTGATTGGCTCTTTGGGACCTTTACCTCATGGAGAAAACACTGAAGTCATTCAGAGAGAGAAGTTTGCACTAAACAAGCAAAGAAACTGAAACAGCAGCAGAAGAAAAAGAAGATTATCTACAGGACATCTGGACTCGAGTGAGAAAATAAAAATAAAACGTGAAGATTTGACATCAAAGTTGATGTGAACACAGTGTAGCTGAAAAGAAGAGACACAAAAAAGGAAGCAGGTGGAAGAAAAGCAAGAAAAATAAGAAAGAAACTCTACCTGTTGTTTCTCTTCTTTCCTCTTGTTTATCTGCTGAAATAAACCAAAGTAAACAAATATCATCATTTTAATATCATTTAAGAATCTAAAAGGACCAAATGATGACACGTTCACAGAATCAATAAACAATATCACAAATAGGTCTGTGAAGGTTCTCACTCATCCAGGTCATCGTAGTCAAAGGAGTTTGCAAAGAAAAGCGTCTGGACTTCTTTAAGTTGCTTGAAGACGTTTCACCTCTCATCCGAGAAGCTTCTTCAGTTCTAAGGTCAAATGGCCGAGAGTCCCAGATTTAAACCCAGTGGGAGTATCCCCCCAAGGAGGGACAAAGGACCCCCTGGTGATTCTCTAATCACATGCGCCAAGGTGTGACCACTTTCACACCTTGGCCAGTTATAAACTTGGCCTCAATGAAATGAATTGTGTCATTGTCAGTCCTGCAGTTCGCTTCAAGGGTGCTAAATGGACCAAAGCTCTTTTGTTCAGTGTGATGCACGCTGGGCTCTTCAGAGGCTGCAGGCCTGGAACTTCTTGTCAGCCAGCTTGAGAGACACCCAGGTGTTGAGCATGGATGCCCTCAGTTTGCACCACACCAGGTGGTCCCTCAACCCCAAGATCTGCGCTGCAAACTGAGCACAAGCTTCAGGAGACAACACGGTGGAGCAGCCGAGACCTGCAGGACAAAAATAAATAAATGCAAAAACAGCACGTACGATTAACGCTGCACGTTACAGTAAAGAGCTCTGCTCACCACTTGGCATGCGGAGGGATGACCAGACATCTTGTGGTC
The DNA here is from genome assembly GCF_001858045.2 of Oreochromis niloticus. Lineage (NCBI taxonomy): Eukaryota > Metazoa > Chordata > Actinopteri > Cichliformes > Cichlidae > Oreochromis > Oreochromis niloticus. The sequence continues at coordinate 73,219,649 of NC_031967.2, read as the reverse complement.
CCCAGTCTGGAGTGAGAGGAGGGCAGCTGATCACAGGGTAAGCCGTGTTACCAGACATCACTGGGCCGAGGCCGTTACTCCTCCCAGCCACAGCCACGAACACAGTGGGTACGCCATCACCTGCAACACAGCATAAAGAAATGATCCGATTAGAAAGAATCCCAGATCAGAATAAAGACGCAGTTACGTCAGTATTAAAGCACACCTTCATATTCAGCTTTAATGCGCAGCGTCTCATCTGGACCCTTGTGTGCCGAGGTGACTCTGAGGACACAGGGGATCCCGTAGGAGGCGCACGCCTTTCTTATCTTTTCACAATGGGCCACGTCTGAGATGGAGCCCATTAAAAGCACCACCCTGCTGCTTGCCTGGGGATCCAGCAGCAACTGTAGACACACAGAAACCATTGAATCATCACTTTATGTCAGTTTTACCTGCTCTAAAGAAAAATCGTACAGCTGTGCTGGTTTTTTCCTGAATGACATCAAAAGCAGCTGCAGGCTTTTGTGATGTTAAACAGTGTTTGTTGGTTTGGATGTTCAAAGCAAAGAAAGAGCTAAACACTCCTACAAGATCAAGAATAGATTAGAGGCATCTGTGTGCTGTACCTTGACCCTTTCAGAGACCCACTCAAAATTCCTCTTCACCATCTGCATTGCCTCTGGGGTCACTTCCTTCAGCTCTCTGTACACCTACAAAGGGGAAAAGAAAAGTTTCAGGCTTGTGTCTTTTTTCATATCAGCATGAAAATAAATCAAAGTCAGTCCATCACCTGTTTGTCTTTTTGCTGGCTCCGATCTCCAGCTGGCCAAAGCCTCCATGAATCGTTGTCAATCACGTCAGCGAGCACAATCTCTCCACTTTTCACACTGACGCCAAATTCAATCTATAAGCAAAGAAAAAGTCCTTAGTTGTAGTTCTGCTGCAGCTACAGGAGAAAAGTGATCGCACCAAGATGTGACATTAACCAGCAGGGGGCGCTGCTGCACAGCTACCTTCATGTCCACCAGGGTGCAGTTCTGAGTGGCCCAGGCCTTCTCCACTATCTCAAAAATGGCCACAGTGCTGCGACTCATTATGTCCACCTCACACTGACCAATAGTGAGCCCAGCCACACACAGTTTGGCCTCCAGCAGCTGCTCCTCTGACCACTGAGGATCATTGTTGGCATCATCCTAAAAACACAATCAGTGATGAGTTTGCTGCAACACTCACAGACTGAAAACACACAGAGAGAATCACTGCACGCAGCAAGACTCACTTTAAAGAACATCTCCATCTTTAGAGGAGAAAAGCGGTAGCCCTCTTTGACTCCTGGATTCCTCTTGAGGAAAGATCCAGTCGCCACTCTGCGACACACCCACTCAATGGGTATCATCTCGCAGTGCGCTGCGATGAACGCCGTGTCCGAGTGCTGCTTAACAAAGGCCGTCTTAATGCCTGAGGAGAGAAGGGTGGATATCAGAGCAACCTCAAACTCACAGACAGATTACAACATCTGAGATTAAAACTATATTTTATTGAATTAAGTATTATTGCATGATTATCATTTCTGTTCATGCACGAGATTTCGTTTTTTCCAGTCACTGAATCAACCTTTGATGCAAGCTGTTGTTCCCAAAACCTTGTGCAGAAATAAAAACCTCACCAGACTCCTGCAGCAGCTGGAACATGCAGCTTGTGGTTTTGTTGGCAATGGCAGCTTTGCCCTCCATCTGATCTTTCCTCACTGCGTTCCCAGCTGTGATCTGGTCCTTAGACTGGACTAGAACCAGTCCCGGCTGGTCCACCAGCTCGAAAATCTGTTTAGTCTTGCCCTCATTGAGCTTCTGGTCGATTTTCAACTCTGAAAACAAGGAAAGAATTAAAACATGAACATCTAACTGAAGCTCTAAAGTGCAGATTAAGGCTCGTGCAGTACCTGGGGTGGAGGCCATGGCGCTCGTGGATCCTGAGCAGCCCTGAAAGACAAATCACAAAACACGCCAGTGAACTTATTGAGGAGCAGAAGGTGTGCGGGCACCCAAGGAGGGGAAGTGGGCCGTGTCTTACCTGCGCCGGTAGCCAATCACGGGCCTCATCTAACCAGCCAATCACAGCCGCGCATTGATTTCCACGTGAGGAGAAGACGCTCAAACATCAAGAGAAGAAGTTTAATTAGGTACAAATAAAAAAGAAAAACTTTTATAGCGTTATCAGCTAAAGTTCATCGTTTTACTCTTTGATGAGCAGTGATGGCCAAATGAAGCTTTCTGAAGCTTGTGCTGAAAAACGGTTCATTACTCCAAGCTATTCAACACAGTCCTCTCTGGTGACACCTGGTGGCCAAAAACATGAAGAGCAGCTTGAATCTACAAATTAAAGTGTACTGCTTCATCATGACTTCCCACTCCACAGAGTGCAGTTCACAATTCTGTCTGATATTGAGCCACCGTCCTGTTGCTTTGAACAAGATTTTTTTGGATGAAAAAATTATTTGTTCAATAAGTAATTTTGATCAATAAACTTTCCTTATTTAAACATGTATCACTGTGTCTTCTTTCTTTGCTTGTGACCTTTTGATTTTGGTAAATACAATAGATGAAAAACACATTAATATACATATAATACTGTAGAGCACATTATGGAGTATGCTTCTGCTGTGAGGTCTCCATGTAGTTATGTCAGTAATCATTGAAACAGTATGTTTATAAGTAATATCATATTAGGCCAATTTTCTCATACATATTTTTGGCTTTTGAGGTAAATTGATTTTGAACTGGAACCAGAACATGTTTATGAACTTGTAAAGTAAACACATGATGCATTTAAGGTCATCCTGTCTGTTTTTATTTAAGAAGAGAATTTGTTCCACTGCGCGATGGCCGAGTCTGTTTCTTTTCTTGGAGATAATTTCTCCTGCCTCAGAAAATCCTCCCACATGGGACAGGAGGAGTGCAGAGAAACTGTAGAGATGCAGGAATACGGTCTTCCATAGACTATCAGGTAAAAACAATAAACAAATTAAATTGATGCAAAGTTATTTTAAAAATAAAATACGTTTTTAAATTTCATTTTATTAAATTTAGAAAGACTTCCATTTGACTCTTTAAAATTATTTAAAGATATGTATATTATGAAAGCAGATTTTTGTTTGCTACTGAGTTTTTCACGCTTTCAGATAACATAAACACACACAATACAAAAGTAAACAACATGAACAGAAACCCAGCAAACCCACGTGATTGACCAACTCAAAATACTCCCACATGACAGAACCTCCTCTCGTCCTCGCTGGCTCCATATCTCTCCACAGATCAGTGAAATGATCAAATCCTGCAAATGATTCACTTCCTTATAATCTACTGAATCAGATACTGAAGCAGTTACGTTTTAAATGAAGCTTCTGTCGTCACCGATCATGTGACGTTTTTTGACACACACGCCGGAGCGTCAGCTTCAAGCTGGCCATCACTAATGAGAAGCTTGTCTTATCAAAAGCTTCACCAGGACAAAACAGTGTTTTTGATCGAATCGATTAGTTTGATAAACTGAGCTGTTTGCACGTTATCTGTGGAGCTGCTGTCTTTAAAGAGAACAGGCCTGTTATCAAAGTAAACAACATCATCTGATGACAGCAGCAGGTAAAGGCTTTGTTTATTTTGTTGAAAGTCCTTTCATTCATCCTCATCATTGTGTATGTGGTGTGTTGCAGTGATGGACTGTAACAACATGACAGCTCAACCAAAGCAGGGCTGCAATGAAACCCACACAAATGGACAATTAAAACTATCAGAAACACCGACTCGTGATCTAGAGCTGGTGCCACCCAGAGTTTTGTTTTTAGAGATCTGTAACAGAACCAGGCACAATGGATCCTGTTACATCAGGTCTTAGCTGAAAGAAAAAAGGACAAATAGGAGCAAAGAGGCAACAAGGCTGAATGAATACAGGAAGCATAGATAATAACTGGAGTTAACATTCTAGACAGCAGCTCCTGACATTGTTGAGTGTAATGTTTTTTACTTGTATTGGTCTGTAATGCGGTAATAAAATGCTAAACTCTGTGATCACATTGCAATAATGTTTTCCATTACAAACCACCAAACATGCCTTTGTCTCCTGTGCAGTGTGAGCTACAATCACCTGATTTCAGTTCATGCAGAGGAAGAAAAAGGTGGAGCCACCTTACAACCTTTGAGGGGTGAAGATATGGACATTTCTTTGTTTTTTAATTATTGGATTATTTTAAGCAGTATCACTGTGGTTGTGACTGTGTGGAACCTTTAACCTCCTAGGACCTGGCGTCCACATATGTGGACATCACATTTTCGGTTATTTAGACCAAAATACTCAATTTTGCTCTACAAGGGTCTGTTATCCACTTACGAGGACATTATACTGCTACTGTTCTATCAAAGTTTTAAGTGAATATCCTCATATGTGTCTCTTATTTTAAAAACAAAAACAAAAATAAGGTAAAAAAAAAATCTGGTAATTCTTTGTTTTTGCATTCATTGGGCCCCAATATGCCCAAATATCAAAGAGAAATTAAAAATGCATGTTGTGGAAGAGTTCAGGTCTTAGAGGGTAAAGGCCCAAAACTACCAAAACTGTCTCTGTGTTGTAGAAATTAATTTTATTTAATATGAATATAACAGTAGAACCAATTGGAAATGTTGACAGATGACAAGTCAAATCTGTTAAATGTGAGCTGAGCAGTGAAAAATCATGTGACTGACATAAACTTGGGGGTGACAGCCTGGAAGGTAAAATAAGCGTTTTTATCTCTCTGTATTCCAAATGGCTGAGAGACAAACTGAGTGTAAAGAACAAGAACAGTTTCAGTGCAGCTCTTCATGTGAGCACGTCTCTCTAAATCCTGTCACACAATCACATGATGAGATAAGCTTTGATTACAAAAGTTACTGAGCTGTTGTGCTCGCTCAGTCAACACCCTGCATCACTGCTGCACTGGAACGCTGACTCTGAAACAGCCCATCACACTGAATAATGTTCGGTGTCCACAAACATGTCCAGTTGGTGTCCAGTTGTTCTGCAATCATACACTCTACAGGATTGGCAGCATGTTAGAGTGATTTTTTATTCTGTCTCCTGTGACTTAAGACCATGAATGAAACATTTAAGACAGAAGGAGACACAGGGGTCAAATGTCACATTTTGCAGAGCCTCTGATCCTCCCACAGACTAGACCAGTGGTTCCCAAACTTTTTTTGCAGGGCCCCCCTTTGTTTTACAAGAAAAATGTTCGCCCCCCCCCTTCTCGCGGGTGCACGCGCGCACCCACACGCACAGACACATCCTCCAACCACACACACCCATATTTTGCTCCATTGCGGTTTATTTCACACCTCAAACATTTAGTAAACAATTAAGCAAATACAAGTAATCTGCAATAAATTACAGGTAGTAATAAAATAAACTACAAACTCTTTTACGCTACGTCCGCACCTACACGGGTATTTTTGAAAGCGCAGCTGTTTCGTCCACACGTTAACGGCGTTTTGAATCATTGAAAACTGAGATTTTTTAAAACTCCTTTTTTGCGTTTACGTGTGGACGAGGAATACAGAGTTCGTCACGCAACGTCAAAGGTATGTGCCTTTTTTCACGTCACGCTGTGCGCCACGTTATTGTTTACATGGGATAAATTGCAGAATGGCAGATAGAGACAAAATACTGTTAATCTGACTGTCTGCAGGTTTTACACGCTTATATATACAGACAGTTACTGTCCCTGCATTTAGAAAGGCAGAGGCATCATGATGTAATTACTTTACATGTAGTTGTTTTTTTTCCTGTGTAATAATGTTCAACACTGCTATAAATACATTTTTCTCTCTGTGCAAAATGGGTTCAAAAACATAAACAGCTGTGGGATACTGTTTGTCCATGATTTGGAGAGCCCAGCGCTGCTCCCGACACAGGGAAAACCAATTCTGCAGGGGAGACCTACCTCACCACTTGTGCAGGTGAAGCCAAAGGGAAGATCTGCTTCACCATATTTTCTAGTCTTTGGCTTAGAATGAGGTTCGTTTGGAAACATATTCAGCGATGCTTCATCTCCTGCTTTGCGTTTCTGTGGCCGCCCCCTGCAGTGTCCATGCGTTTTGTTTCCCCCCTCTTTCATGCCGCGCCCCCCTGCAATGGCTCTGCACCCCCCTAGGGGGCGGGCCCCACACTTTGGGAAGGTCTGGACTAGAGCAATGTAAAGGTTTTAGATGATATTGAGACTACAGAGCACCTTTTCTACTCATGTGAAAGCACCAGATCTTTTTGGGATGGTTTCCAGTACTGGTTAACTTCTAAAAATATTGACTGCCCTTCTCTAACCTTTCAAGTAATTAGAGTTGGCCTACAAACAGAAAATAAGAAAATAGAATTTGGGATTAACAACCTATTTATAGTCGCAAAATTCTTCATTCATAAATGTCGCTTCTTGAAAATTACTCCGATCTTTGCTGCTTTTAAAAATGAAGTCTCTTTATTGTCCAGCAGTTCATCTAAACAAAAGGCACTTAGCCTAAAACAGATATAGACACGTTTATCCTACCATAAAACAATAAGACAAGGTACGACCTCTCCGATGCTCCAAGAATGTGGGGGGTGAATACCAGAATGCTCTGGAATGCACACAAACCTCCTAGGATGAGACATTCTTTCAATATGCCATCAACTACTTACTTCTAAACACAAATGATTACATACAGCATTCTACCATAAGTAAACTTATATTATTAAAACATTATACTGACTACCAAGTAATAATTTTATATTGACAAATATATAAGTTAAAGTTGAAAATAAAATAACTGTACAACAAAATACACTATACACAGTATATGTATGAATAAATATAAATATATATATATATATACACAATAACAGCAGCTGTACAAGTATTAAATGGAAATGAAGAAATATAATGTCCAGTGTTGTGCAATCCACATTTGTAAGTGTCTTGTGCAGTGCAAGTATGCTTTAAAGTGATTTAAGTGATGAAGTGAAAACAATGTCCAGAATGTCCAGTGTGTGGTGGTGTGATTGAGAGACCGTATCGCCTGCGGGAAGAAGCTCCTCCTCAGTCTCTCTGTGTTGGTCTTCAGGGAGCGGAATCGCTTTCCTGACCTCAACAGAGAGAACAGTCTGTTGTTGGGATGGCTGGGGCCCTTCACGATCTTCCTGGCCTTGGTCCAGCACCACCTGCTGTAGATTCAGTGCAGGTCAGGGAGCTCGGAGCGGATGGTGCGCTCAGCTGATCGCACAACCCTCTGTAGAGCTCGTCTGTCCTGCATGGTGCTGTTCCCGAACCAGGTTAAGATGTTTCCCGTCAGGATGCTCCCTTAGAGATGGCATGATACCACTTTTTTATGTCCGATACCGATACCGATATCATAAATTTGGATATCTGCCGATACCGATATTAATCCGATATAGTGTGTTTTTTAATCAATTAAACTGTTTTTTTAATATCTTGCTGCATTTTGTATAAGTTCATACTCAAGTTTAAATAAACAACAACACTAAAGCTATTCTGTTATACCTGTATGTAAAAAATACACTGCACCCAAAATATTTCATAGTTCAGCAACACTGATCAATCTAATAAACTTAAACCTACTCCATCCTTCCTATTCTGGTATTTTAAAGAGTACTTAGCAGAAATATTAAGCAACCTAACAAATAGGGTTGCAAACTCCCAGCAAAAAAAAAAAAAGGAACCACCCCCCACCCTCCACCTCATGATGCTTAATCGACATAATCAACTTTAATTTGATGCAGTGTGAAAAGAAAAATGCACAGAAATAAATTATTTTTCAAGAATAATTAAATAGATTCAGCCGGTGGTTTCCTCTTTCTGGTGCAAAGTGGGCCAAAAACAAAGAAGAGAGACGGACTCGCGACAGAAAAGCCGATCAGCTGATCATTAAGCAGTTTCAAGATTGAAGTAGCAGCAGGAGAGCGAGAGGCAGTCGCTCCATATATCGGCTGTTAAGCTTAACGTAGGTACGCTTTACAAACATTCAGAGATGAACTTACTCACTTGCTTTACTTCTCTCTGGGATAACTTCCTCGGAGATGAAATGCTGGATTGCTAGCGAGGCTACAAATACACACAGCCACTCGATCACGTGAGCACACTGCTCCGACGTGCTACGGTTATGAGACAAGTTACGCCGTGTCGCAAGTTTTGTGAGGTGCTTTTTTGATATTTAATGGATCGGATTACATTTTTTATTTCTCTCCGATATCAGATCCAGTAATTTACGTCAGTATCGGACCGATACCGATACGTAATATCGGATCGGTCCATCTCTACTCTCTATGGTGCATGAGTAAAAGTTCCTGAGCACCTTGGAGGGCAGTTGGAAGTCTCTCAAGCGTCTGAGGTGGTAGAGACGCTGTCGGGCCTTTTTCACCACGGTGTTGATGACAGGACCATGACAGGTCCTGCGTGATGTGAACTCCGAGGTATTTGAAGCTGTCCACTCTCTCCACTGGGCACTCGTTGATGACGCGGGTCTGGTAGTTCCTCCCCTGCTTAGTGCTGAAGTCCACTATCAACTCCTTTGTCTTACTGACGTTTAGAAGGAGGTTGTTCCTCTGGCACCAGTTCTCCAGATTCCTAATCTCCTTCAGGTAGGCCGCCTCGTTGTTGTCAGAGATCAGGCCCACCACGACGGTGTCGTCAGCAAACTTGATGATGGTGGTGGAGCTGGTAGTGGCCACACAGTCATATGTGTAAAAAGAGTACAGCAGGGGGCTCAGAACACACCCCTGGGGGGCTCCAGTGCTGAGAGTGGTGGAGGCTGAGACATGTCCGCCCATCCTTACTGCCTGTGGTCTGCCAGTTAGGAAGTTGGAGATCCACTGACACATAGATGAGCTGAGTCCCAGGTGCTCCAGTTTGGTGGTGAGTGTGGAGGGAATTATGGTATAAAATGCAGAGCTGTAGTCTATGAAGAGCATTTTAACATAATTCCCCCTTCTAGTGTCCAAGTGAGTGAGTGATGTGTGGAGGAGATGAGAGATGGCATCGTCTGTGGAACGATTTGGACGGTAAGCGAACTGTAGTGGGTCCAGTGTGTCTGGTAGTGAAGAAATGATGAAGTCTCTGACCAGGCGTTCAAAGCACTTCATCACTACTGAGGTGAGGGCTACAGGGCGATAGTCATTGAGAGAAGCAGGGTGGGGTTTCTTTGGGACAGGAACAATGATGGACTCCTTGAAGCATGTGGGGATCACCGACTGAGATAAAGAGATGTTGAATATCTCAGTGAACACAGGAGCTAGCTGGTATGCGCAGTCTCTGAGGATACGACCTGGGATGCCATCTGGTCCTGCTGCTTTCCTGGTGTTCACTCTCTTGAAAGCTCTCCTCACGTCATGCTCGGAGATGACGAGCACGTTCCCGGTGTTGGCAGTATCTTCCTGTCTGCAGCCGTTAGCGCCGCTAGCACTAGCATCGTTGGAGTCCTTAGATGCAGCCTTGAAGCGAGCATAGAAAGTGTTCAGCTCGTCTGCCAGAGTCACGTCCGCGTTCGTCATACCGGTTGTTGGTGCTTTATAATCCGTTATTGTCCTTAGTCCCCGCCACAGGCTCCTAGAGTCACTCTGTTGGAGTTGTGACTCTGGTTTCCTCCCGTAGCGCTGCTTCGCCTCTTTCACCACCTTCCGCACGTCATATGACGCGGCTTTGTACGGGTCCATGTCCCCCGTCGCGAGTCCCGTGTTGTAGGCAGCGAAGGATTCTGGGAACTCGTGGCAAGAGGTACTAGTGCACACAGGCTTTCAATTGAAACCAGTTGCACAGCGATAAAAAGAAACACAAAAAAATGGCAAAAAGCTGTTGTATTATTAACTGCAATAGCCGGTCGCATGACAGCCACGGGAAGCCGACGGGTAAAGAGATCGGTTGTTATCGGATTACGTTGTTGAAGAGAAATTGTTCAAGCCATGTTTCCGAAATAAAAAAGAGCCGACGGATGGTGTTAAGGTCCAAATATTGAGAGAGGAATCCATAAAAAACCACAGATCCAGGCGTGTGCAATTTAGACGGCATTTTAATGAACACATGTGTGAGTTCAACAACCCAATCAGTGTTGAACTGTCTTTCTCATATTCAGACAACTGTTTTATGGGGTTAAGGTAGTACAGCCCCCTTTTCTGTTACCAGGCAGAAATACGTCACACCAAAACCACAATGACTTTTAACATAGAACATCATCTTCGTGTCGACGGCTGATGCTTCCTGTCAGCCCGCCTTCGCTGTCGCTTATCTCCCTGGAACATCAGGTGCACTTCCTGTAGAAAATGTCACTCATACAGGCACAACTTTGCAGTCTAAAACTCATTTAGTAGGTAAGAGTTTATATCTGTGTGTGTGTGCACGTGCAGGGGCGCGTGCATGCTGTGTACTGCGTACGTGTCTGGATGTGTATGTCTCGCCCTTAAATGCTCTCACATCAGCCCGTTACACTTCTGACCTTTCACCAGAACAGAGGCTCATCCCTCCCTATAATAACCTAACTGGAACTATATATTTAATCTACTGAATAAACACCCTACTCTTTGGGTTGCGCTCGCTCTGCTTTCGGTTTCACTTCTGCAGAACCTGCCATTTCCTGTCAGCCTACACAGTGTATTTCCTGTCCCTGCAGTCTGCATAAACATTAAAATTATAAATTCAAAAGCACTTCGGGTTATAGATTCAACTCAACAGTTTAAAGTGGTTTTTTCTGGACCTGTAATAAAGACTAATATGATACCAATATATTTGAACATCTGAATGCATCTGAATGCATCATCCCTATTAACATGAACTGGTAATGATGATTATAAAAATAGCAGCAAATAATAGCAGGAGAATATTCCTCCCCTTCACACTCCCACTCTCGACCTCTGGCACACCAGAGGTCGCCATACATTATGTTGGGTCACTCCTTGGCCCATTCAGCTGCTTCCCTGTCCACCCCTGACGTCATGGACATTAGGATCACTGTTCTTAGCTCTGACCCTCTCTTGGCATCCTGTGACTTAACAAATCAGACAACCTCATGTCATCTAGGTGGTCTTAGTTATAAAATGCCCGCTCCCACTTGAGAACACTTCATGCTTAAGTGGTCTCTGCTCCTCTTCTGGGTCCCACTCTAGTAGAAATCTGGCCACCTGCAAAGGAAACAAAACACTTTCTCCCTAGTACGGCTTCCCTGCCTTATGTCCCTCAGTTGTCTTCTTTATTCAAACCTAATGTTACTCAACCTAATGTTACTCAAAACATGAACCTAATTACGTCTTTGGTTTTTCGACATTTATTTTTATATCTTATTCAACATTACTCAGCATTTGTGAACCTCTGAAAGCGTTGTCTTTAAGAGGATCAAAGGAAGCACGTCTCTGCATGTGCTTCCTGTTGCTCCTTATCTGATCATCAACATCCTGTGCACAAACTGTCGCTGCTGCTGCAAGTGCCTCTCATCTAAAGTCACCTATCACAAGCAAAATCATCATAAACGCTTATTCTCCTAAAGGATCAAAGGAAAACAACCACTTTAATCACTCAGCGTAAGCACATAGTTAATTAATTTTATCATAGCTAAAAGCTCCCTAAGAACAACTTCTGTGTGTTGACACTAACTTCATTTTAAAACTCACAGTTCCTGTGTTATAACCTGTTTTAATATATCATTTTATTTCATTTTACTGCTCTTAATGTAATGGTACATTCTAATTTATACTTCATCAGACTTAACCAAAATATATAAGCTTTTTCCCTTTGCTTCTGTTTTAAACAAAAACTTAGTCACTTCAACAGGCATTTGTTATTCTGTAACTGCATTTTATATGAGAGGACTAATGTAGAGCTGCATGTGCTATCTCAATATTTTACATGTCACACAGTTTAGTTACAACCGAACTCCTATTCAGTTCCTCTTGTCTGTCACTTGTTACAGGGCCAGCTCAAATTCAGTTAAAAGCTAAAGGAATTTCAGGCCCTAGGCCTCACCTATGTTTAAACCATATGTGTTTGTAAGCGTGAATGCTGTTTATCCTTCTGTTGCTCCAAGTCCCCTACAATATATCGACTGAGACATAACGCTCATCGAAGCTTATGACCTTAACTGGACCGAACATCAACTCTGTTAATGAGCACGATTGCAATGTGTACGAAAAAATCATTCCTGTGTATGTAATCTTCAATGCTATTCATTCGGGTCAGTGACACTTTTAACATCCTCATAAAAAGCTCTCCTCTACCCCAGAAATAAATCTATTTACTATCTGTTTCTAAAGCCTACATTATAACAACATTCTAGCATTATGTCACTGTTACAACTTATCCTAGAAATCAAAAAGAAATCACACATTTTCTACTCATAAAATCTTCACTATTTTCCCCAAAGCATATCCTTTATTCCCACAGTTTCCCTCTAAATTTGGTGTACAACTTCTTCTTAACACCAGCAATTTATCTTCTAAACAGAATTCAGTTCATTTTAATCCTCTCTTTAAAGAATTTAAAGAATTTTACCATCTCTATATTATCAAAAAACCAATCGTTATAAAATCATACTAAAACCCATTTCAAATTAGACAAATTAAATCTTAAATCCCTCTCTTTTTTTTGACACATCTCATGTGGCAAAAAACTCAAAATGCTCCACCCAAGCTTAGGAAATTAAAAGGAAAAAAGGTTAGTCATTTCATTTCTCAGAACAGCTCAGCAATTCTCCTCTCCGGTGTTTTGCTCCAGCCCTGAAAACCTGTGTTTAAGGAACAAAATCAATTAAATTATTATGTCAAATCTTCTCAAAATCGTTGCTCCATGGAAAGTCTGGATCCTTGGAACTTCCTGGAAACAAAACCTGTACTTTACATTTCATATTCTCCCTCTATGATCCAGTCTGTGTTATAACACAAAATAAACTTAAACAGAACAGTTATTAATCATGTGTTACCTCAGTTAATGGTAACTTGAATCTCATCAAACAATGTTTCCCTTTTAGCATTTTGCATTCTCCCAACAATATAATGTAATCCCATAATCTAACCCCAGTAAAAAAGAAATTTTCTCCAAACATACATCAGCAACCCAAAATCAGCATTCCCTTTCTTTTCCTCACATGGTAAATTTGTCCACATTTATTCATCCCCACCTTAGTCTAGTCACTCACATTCACTCAAATGCATTCACACATAATATTTTTTGCTGATCTGCAGCCCTCTGCGCACGTCATCAGATGCTCCACATCAGCAAAATGAGCTCAATCATTTGTTTTATTTCGTTTTCCTTTTTAGGAGAGTAGTTCTCTATACTTTTGACTGGATTGACACGCTGCAATCATTTTTAGACAGAGACTTGCCGCCACTCAGTCTCTGATTGTAATCAATTATAATTCTGTAAAGCCCACCTGATTTCGTACTTGGTAATTTTGTCAACGCCGTCCGTTCACTCTCTTCCAGGCCTGCTTAAAACAAAAATGAACAAAGAGAGCTGATTATTAGCTCATCAAAGTACAAAACAAAATCACCTGACAGGTTTTTTCCCGAGTGCACTTACTACTACAAAAAATTTTTGGGGCCCCTCTCAGACATATCCATGTCTTAATCAAACACCCTCTCTGGAAATAAAACAACAGCCTCAAAAATCTGAAACAATCTTAAATTTCACCCATTCAACACACTAAAAACCTCGCCAAAAGCTACACCGTTTCGTACACAACAATAACCCCGGTTAAGCACTTTACCATCCTCAGATTCAGCCTAACACCTTACAACAATGTGTCAACACTAATTTATAAACCTCCTAATCAAATTTGCACCTCTGAACAATCTACCCCTCCTTTAAGGCCTCAATCACACACACACACAGCAAGCTCCTCTGTCCACATTCACACGAGCTCTCAAACTTTTTCCATACTCAGCCATATCTCAACATTTTAACTTGGCAAAAGAAATACATGTTTAAACTTTATCACATTATTGAATTATTTTCATTTTCTTTCTATACTAATCACTTACTTTGCTCAATCAATGCAAGAGCACTCCTGAGTCACTCTTATAGACACTTTTCTTTTGTTTTTTCCATCTATTTTAAATCTTTCCATCAATTGTATTAACCATTCACACCATTCTCTCACTCATACAAGCAGCAAGCAGATCTTCATTGCATATGCTTATGCTCTTAGCCAGGTTTTAATCGATGTCTCTATGCATTAAGCTTCAAGAGCTTGTCTTTATAAGGTTAATGCATTTTCTGTTTGTGTGTGTATGGGTATGTGTTATTTTGCATCTATGGCTTCGCCGTCTGTCAGACACCTTTCCAATTCTCCAGTTAAACAGTCAGTTTTCTTTTTCCCCAAATTACTAACCGAAACTTTTGATTTCCCACCTTAAATAAAATCCCTCCTGGTCTTCAGCCAGGAGCTAGGGCTTGCTTTTCAGGTTCCTGGACACATCATTCTGTGAACAATTCCACCAGAAACTTGCCTTAACTTATCCATTGATGTTACCCTCTAACTTTCTTCCGACTGCTGCTGTGGAGAATTGGTTTAGTTCTGCTTTACTCCTGAAAATAACAAAACTAAGACATTTTCATTATTACCACAAGTGCTTAAATGACCCATTTCTCTGTCTCTGGTCAGAAACACCAATTATGCCATGCATGTAAGCGTGTTCTTCCCTGCATTTTATGTTAATTGGGTGTAAACTGCTTCTTCATTAAATTAATTCATTGAGTTCTTCGTTGCCCTGCGATGTATTCATGTTAATGTACACTACGTGTCAGCTGTTTCTTCATTGCATCCTATATATTCATATTTAATTTATGCATTTCACCACTGAGCCTTAGATTCAAACTATCTCACTTCTGATTCATTTCAAAAATAATCTCACATGTAACAATTTGTATGTGTGTTTTCTATTCATTAAGGTAATGACAATTATTTTCGTTCATTATTCTTACCTTTTCTATTGTTTACCTCTTTGTTATGCTATGGTGGACATCCCTAAACAATTCATGAGTTCAGGCTTCAATTTTCAATCCAATTATATCCTATATTCTCGCAGTCAAACTCGTCCAGCTTCATCTCTCACTGGTCCTCTTTCATTCACAGTGTCCTGTTCGGGCTTCAAAGCTCCAGCAAACACAGTCTCAACTCAGCTGTTGTCTTCTTCTCTGTTTCTTTACAGTCTTTTCTTTTAAGTTAAGTCCCAGCATGGCAAAATATCACTCAATGTCCAGTGCTCTTCCACAATTCCTTATCCCACTGTTCAACTGCCCAGCCTGTATTTTCACAGTACATGTTGCTCTTACATGCTGCTGCTGGTCGTCAGTCGTCATCAGTGTTAATGGATCAGTGGCACTGTCGTTTGCCTGCTGTATTCAAGTCCACGATGTTCTGTCGGTCTTCATCAGGCGATTGACTGTCCTTGACTGTCCTTTGAGTTTCTTCTCAGTTTCAGGGACAAAGTGAGAGATCAAGCTGCACAATTTCGAGCCAAAGCCTGGCTTATTCTCCCAATTCTGTTAATCTGCTCTTCTGCTGCTGAACTCAAGGTTCCAAAGTTGAGAGACGCCCACCTGTATTGACACACTAAAGCATACAATTAGTATTATATTCATTTTTTCTTAAAGGCTTCATTTGCTTCATGGGCCTCATCTGTCTCTCTGTGTTCTTTCTGTACACACTCAGTTCCTTTTATGGGCATGCAGAGTTCCTGTCCCCGACACACACACATACTTCCTGTTTCTGCAGGCACCAGTCAGACTCTGTCTCCCCTTAAATTTCGCAGTCTACAAACAATCAGTAATTTTACTAAATCTTGATCCAAAAACAATACACTTTCATTTCATTCACACACATTTAACTAGAGCTCTTTCAAACATCAGGACAATCAACACTCCTTCACACACAGGACCATCCTTTAGGTCAGTTTTATAGCATCAGTCACCCAATAATCTCTTAACTGGGTTTCCCAAGTGTATATACTTATGTGTTTTCAATCGGAAAAATAAACTCAACCTGTCATAACATCTCTCATGGATTTCTTGAATTAAAAGCACTTTCAAACTTTAAAACATCCTACTTTTCATCACAAAAGAAATATATTTCATACCCACTTTTAAATGTTTCTAACCTCTTTCAGACGCCATGACTCGTCTCACACACTACCTTTTCTCTCTCAAACTTCCATTTTCCACTCACTCAGACAAATCATCCAGAGTCACTCAAATCAAATACTGACAGCATTCACACGGTTAAACTCACTCCAAATGCACTTTCATACGAGTATTTTGGACATGCCTTCCATAATCAGAAAGAGCAAGTCAAAAGAAAAGAAGAAACTGAAACCTCTCATCATCCTCACAGCTTCTCCCCACACACATAACTGTAAATAAAACACACCAACATTTATGGCTCACGAAATATACATCTACCAAAATTCAGTCATTTTCTAATCATTTTCTATACATCCACACTAATATATTCAAACTGTATTCATACTCTCATAATAAGCAAAACCAACCCCTTATATACAGGCATTTAGCAAAGCGCTCAGTCCTCTCGAAATTGAAACCACCCTCTCTGCGCGTCACCGCTGCTCATTTGCATTTACACACACCATCAGTGCACATCCGGTAGTGCATTACTGACACAGAGACTGATCTTACTCATAGATCTCATATTTTATATTACAGACGTCTTTAATTACAACTGCACAGATTTTAGGCCTTGTAGCTCCTACCAATTTTGATAAATTTAACCATAACGGCTCCAACCGATAAAGTCCCTGACTTTTTTGCGACCAATTCACCGGACCAGCTCCAACCGTTCCGTCCACATTTCTAGCCCTAACTTAATTTACAGGTAGCCAAAAAAGCGCAAAATAGAGGCTCCAACCTCTAGCAATTTTGAAGATTCCCCAGTCCTTCCCGGCTTGTCGTGCCGTACTAACCCTTAGTCGCCGCTAGGTCAAGGATAAACGTCTTTATCCAGGAGGGAGCGTTACCTCCGAGAAAATGCGCTTCTTAACAGACGCCGCTGTCGTTCTAGAAAAATTTAGAGTAATTTGAACCAACAATCTACACTCCCACACAGGAGTAAGAATCAGGCAGACCTATCCTTGTGGACATAGGGGCTCCAACCCACAAAATGACCATCACAAAATAGAGTCCATGACCAATAGGGCTCCAACCCACAAAACAACCAAATTCCCTACCACACTAAATTAGCAGCTCCAACTGCTTTAATTCTCTCGACGGCTCCAACCGTTCTTAATTCTCTCAGCGGCTCCAACCGCTTTTAACTTTCTCAGTACTGTACTTTATTACTTTCATTATCACCAAAATCAAAACAGACTTTCACCAGTAATTTTCAGTGAGTAGACTTCAATTTTGTCATATCCAATCTAGCACATTTTGGAAACTTCAACAGGTATGTGCCTTACCTTTGTTTAAGCCGGCTTGTCTCTCACTTCAGACCACTGACTCGTATCTGCCCATCTAATCACCACGGTCCCTGGATCTCTCAAAGTTCCTCCATCTCTCTCACCGGACGAAGCCCCCAAATGTTAAGGTCCAAATATTGAGAGAGGAATCCATAAAAAACCACAGATCCAGGCGTGTGCAATTTAGACGGCATTTTAATGAACACATGTGTGAGTTCAACAACCCAATCAGTGTTGAACTGTCTTTCTCATATTCAGACAACTGTTTTATGGGGTTAAGGTAGTACAGCCCCCTTTTCTGTTACCAGGCAGAAATACGTCACACCAAAACCACAATGACTTTTAACATAGAACATCATCTTCGTGTCGACGGCTGATGCTTCCTGTCAGCCCGCCTTCGCTGTCGCTTATCTCCCTGGAACATCAGGTGCACTTCCTGTAGAAAATGTCACTCATACAGGCACAACTTTGCAGTCTAAAACTCATTTAGTAGGTAAGAGTTTATATCTGTGTGTGTGTGCACGTGCAGGGGCGCGTGCATGCTGTGTACTGCGTACGTGTCTGGATGTGTATGTCTCGCCCTTAAATGCTCTCACATCAGCCCGTTACACTTCTGACCTTTCACCAGAACAGAGGCTCATCCCTCCCTATAATAACCTAACTGGAACTATATATTTAATCTACTGAATAAACACCCTACTCTTTGGGTTGCGCTCGCTCTGCTTTCGGTTTCACTTCTGCAGAACCTGCCATTTCCTGTCAGCCTACACAGTGTATTTCCTGTCCCTGCAGTCTGCATAAACATTAAAATTATAAATTCAAAAGCACTTCGGGTTATAGATTCAACTCAACAGTTTAAAGTGGTTTTTTCTGGACCTGTAATAAAGACTAATATGATACCAATATATTTGAACATCTGAATGCATCTGAATGCATCATCCCTATTAACATGAACTGGTAATGATGATTATAAAAATAGCAGCAAATAATAGCAGGAGAATATTCCTCCCCTTCACAATGGCCTGGATTGCAGCCATTCGAAGACCAAATATAATGTCCCAGAACACTCCAGCTCACATGTTAGTCTGCTCCAAGCATTTCCACAAAGGTCAGTCTTCTGTTGTAGTTAATACGTCATTTTTGTTAACATAGTTGGTGATATAGGTTACAAGCAAGTCTGGCGCTGAACAGAAATTGTCGCGCTATGCTCCTTTGTTTATTGTGCATAAATAGTGAATTGTCCTGACAGAATATTGCGTTTCGCTTCTGTTATTACCACGGTACATTGACAAAAACATATACTTTTATTCACAGGATAAAACAGTTTTTTTGTATTACTAATTGCACAGTAGGATTACAGCATACAACATTATTGTCACTGCTACATTTCTTTAATGCGTACCAGAAATTATTTCCACTACTAATTAATTACCATTGAGCTCAAAGGTCCTATTAATAAACGGTTAACGAATGTGCATTTATGAAGACGATTTGTCCACTCTGTGTGCTCGTAAGGGTCTAACCCTTTCACTCCTTTGATTTTTTTCCTCGTATCTTTTCTTTGACTTTTCATCAAGTCTGTCTTTGTACGGACCGGCATTGTTCTCCTTCGTTTTGTACATACCTTTTTGGGGGGGCAAAGAAAAAGCAAGAAAGTATTGGAACCGGAGAATGAACGTTTTGCGGTGCTGCAAATGCTTGCATTTGATGCGGTACTTGGATTGTTTTGCCACGAGTTCCCGGCATGCAATGTGCGAAAGTCACGTGGTCTGTCAATCTCTATTGTTGTTCACCATTAAACACACGCCGCCTCCCCTTGACTTCCCCGAGTCCTGTGTCCTGTCCATGCGGTGAACCGAGAAGAACTCGGCCGGCTGGATTGCGTGGTCCGGCACCGCTGGGTTCAGCCATGTCTCGGTGAAGCAGAGGAGATTGCAGTCCCGAATGTCTCTCTGGAACTTTATCCTGGCCCTGAGGTCATCAAGCTTGTTCTCCAGTGACTGGACGTTGGCAAGCAGGATGCTAGGCAGAGGTGTGCGGTGTGCACGAGCTCTCAGCCTGTTCCTGACACCGGCTCGTTTCCCTCGAGGCCGCCGCTTCGCGTCTTGTCCTTTGTTCTCCCTCAAGATCTCACTCGGCCAGCTCGGATCCGGAGTTAAAAACTTCGAATTGTGAGTACATTGTATACCAATAGAAACAAGAGTGTCACTGTCATACCTAATGTACCCAATGGTGATGATTTTGCTGATTTAAAAACGCTGAAAACTAACTTAACTGATTTAAAAACGCTGAAAACTAACTTAAAAAACAAAAACAAAGAAAAGGTGGTCGGAGCAGTCGAGACGGCAGCCGACCTCACCGGCGCCATCTTATTACATTACTGCTTTATTTCCTTGTGTAACCCCTCCACCTCTCCTTAAAAGTAGTGAAAGAGCTGGATATTGCATCTTAAAGACGTTGCTCTCGTCTATTGTTCTACATTCTTATGTCGTGCTTTTCTTTACACATAATGAAATTGTGGACTTTGTTTTTGATTTGGTTAAATGAAGGCAGCTTTTGCAGAGAAACGATGAACATGTTGAACATGTTTTTGACTGTTGTGAAAATTGCAGTGGCTCTAAATCAGTTTTAGTAACTCTGGGACGCTCAAATTTGTCCTCGCATAGAAAAACCAGTCCATATCCATCTTTCACTAGCATCTATTTGCTGTATCCTTTTTGTCTCTGTTATCAGCTGCTCACCTTTTACTGCAAACAGCTCTACAATAAAGCAGGTCACCAGTAGAGGAAGAACTTGACCTCATGTCCAAGTCCAATAACTAAAAGTATTAATCTGCTCACAGATTTTGTTTTTCAAGAGAAAAAAGCAAAGTTAAGTAAAACAAAACACCCACAAAAAACCCACCAATCCAACATGGATTAGTTACTATCTAAATAAAATGCTGCATAATGCAAGTTTGTCTTTGTATGACTTTATTCAGTCAGAACGTCCAGCCTTGAACAGAGGCAGTGGTTTATGACACCAACTGTCTGTCATCTATAATCCAGTTTTAAGATCTCTTCCCAGACGCCTTAACGCCCACTCACATCCTAAAGTGCAAAATTACCCCATATGGAAAAGAAATAGTAAAAACTTATATGATTTACTCATGAAAGTGGCCACTTTCTCATTACTTTTCATATATTGTTTTAGTAAGTATCCA
Source organism: Oreochromis niloticus (assembly GCF_001858045.2). NCBI lineage: Eukaryota > Metazoa > Chordata > Actinopteri > Cichliformes > Cichlidae > Oreochromis > Oreochromis niloticus. Next base: position 73,198,996 of record NC_031967.2, on the reverse strand, counting down.
AAACATACAAGTTTCATTATATAATTTTTTCAAGGGATCTTATATCTGTTTTCATCCTTGTATGCTTTTCATACAAGTTTCACACAAGACAGATACAAACTTTATAAGATTTATATATATCTTTTCCATATGGGACTGATGGCAGATGGACAAGAAAAGGTCAAAGCCATCAGATCCTCAGTTTAGAAAAAAGGAGAAAAGAGAAGGAGAAATGCATACCTGAGGCAGGCTTTCGAGAAGCTCACTAGTCTTTGCCTTGGTGGCACCAGGCATTTTAGCCAACCTGCTGTGTCATTTTAGGATAAAACCTCTTCTCACTAACACTCTGGTATTCGTCTCCTTTTTTATGTTGCAGCTTTTGAGCTGCGTCGTAACATAGTAAACAGTAGACACCGATGGGGCTTACTGAATCTTTGGACTGTGTTCAACACAATATTAATTAGCCTTTAATTGGAAAAGCTGTATTGTATTATAATGGCTGTTTGTTAGCCGTTTGCATACTATCTGTGTGTACACGCCCAGAGCACCCAACAGGCTAGGACCGCCCCTGGCACGTGTTTGGTCACGAAGGTGTAACGGCCAAACACGCACACAAGGACGCGCACGCACGGTTGTTGCTCACAGGTAACCAGGTGAGAGACTCCCACAGTTTATCTGAGAGGCACCGGCGACAACGAGGCCATGGAGTTCGAGGAGTCGAGTATCGGAGAGGAGTGCGGAGTGTTTGGGTGCGTCGCTGCCGGAGAGTGGCCCACACAGCTGGACGTGGCTCAGGTCTTAACTTTGGGCTTGGTGGCGTTACAGCACAGGTAAGTAAGGGAAAACCAGTTACTCCAGCTTCAGTAACCAGCTAATGATATGCGAGCATTTTAAGTGAAATGTTTGGTTTAAATGTGAATCTGACCCAAACTTGAGAAATACAAAATGAAAGAATGAAATGTGAAATTTTTGCAGAATGCAACTGTCACTGCATATAAAAGTGTTGTGGAAAAGCATTGATCCACCCTCCCCAATGTCTTTACATTTTGCTTGTAAATTGGGGAAAAAGGCTAAGCGAATTAAAAAAAAAAAAAGATTTATATTTAGATGTAACATAAAATTGCGTTTTAAATATAAAACGTTGCAAATATTTTTAGTAAATGTTGTAAAAAAATGACTGGAAAAACCATGTGTTTGTAAGGTTTTGAGCTAAATGTGGGAAAATGTTGCCGTTAATTTCAGCATGTTTCAGTTTACAAACCCCATGCTAAAGAAAGCAAATATTAGTATGACAACCTTCATTGTTCAACACAACCTGAACTCTCTTAGGAAAACGTTCTTGTTATTTCTGTAAGAAGACTTCGACACGAGGGCCGTTGTTCACTACTCAAGCACGAGAGTCTTTGTAAGTGACACAGCAAGTGAGATGAGCTCAAAATGCTGGGTTAAAACAGACCCAGAACCGTGACAGTAAGTTCACACGGGAGTTCAGACTTGCCGAGAACGAATTTTGGCAAAATTCGCTTTTACGTATCATCTGTTTCATGTCTAATAAGCTTCATACAGTTAAACACAAACACTACATGACAGAACCACAAGCTTAATCTCTATAAATAAACAGTGTACATGTATGTTTGAATAAAAAGAAACGGGTGAGATGTTAGAACGCTTTTAGTAAACACTCAGGATCTCTGCATATTTTGGAACTGAAGAAGCCTCCTGCACTAATACATGACAATTTGCACTGTGATGTTTTGTGTTTTCTCAGGGGGCAGGAATGTGCTGGGATTGTCACAAGTGATGGAGCCAGTCCACCCACATACACAACACACAAGGTAACACTGAAACTTCTGTTATGATAAAACAAAGTTTAACCCAGCATGTCAAAAACAGACCCAGGAGGTATTTGGTTGCCTCCTGAATATGTTTCTATTGTTACAGTTACATAAAAACAGCACAGCTGGTCAGAGTCACACTGAGCCTGTGATGTTCGGCCTTTACAAACTTCAAACATTCTCATTGTTTGCTTATTTTCTGCTTTTTAACATTTCATTTACTGTTCAATTTTTTTTCTGCCAGTTAAAACCTTCACAGAGTGATGTTGTCATTTTATAGGGAATGGGATTAGTGAGCACCAGAGATGGGCAGTAACGCGTTACTTGTAACGTGTTACTGTAATCTGATTACTTTTTTCAAGTAACGAGTAAAGTAAACGATTACTATTGCAAATACGGTAATTAGATTACCGTTACTTTCCCGTAGGAACGCTGCGTAACTGCGTTACTAAACCGTGATTTTTTTGCGAGAATGTCTCATGACAGTGACGTAAGCGAGTGCGACGTTCGTGACAACAGCTGTGTGAAGATCAACAATGGATAATATATCGAGTGCAGGAGAGAGCGTGGAAGTACTGACCTTACCTTGAGTTTGATTCCATAAAAAGTGACAAAAACATTAGCGTCTGTTGTGCGTGGGAAGAAAACTTCTTTTTACAGCGAAAAAAACCCCTAAACTTCCAAGCAAGCACCGAGTGCGCTACCATGTATTTCTGTACCACGGAAATTCACGGAGAAACTCGCGGATTCTTCCACTGACCGCCGCGGCACACCTGCACCAGGGCAAACCTCCGCCTACTCCACTCCTGCTTTACAGGTGAAAATAGAGCAACAGGACCGCTAGTCTCTGCTGTGTTTTACTTGTATCTATTTGAAAGAGTGAGTGTAAACAAACAAAAAAAAATATTTTATGCGCTGGAATGTGCAGAAAATATTTTTAAATGTTAAACAAATTTCTTCCAGTCAGAGAATGTGGCATATAATTAAATTTTTGCTTGATGCATAACGTTAAAAGATTAAAACTAATAAAACAAGTTTTAAAAAGAGACTATTCCATTTGATTACATTTTGTATGATGGATTATGCAGAAAAAGTAGAACTGGGCTGAAAGATCTATCACTTTATGACCTATTCAGGTTGTAAATCGTGTTTTTAAAAAGTAACTAAGTAACTAAGTAATTTATTACTTTTGAAAATAAGTAATCAGTAAAATAATGGGATTACTTTTTTGGAGAAGTAATCAGTAATTAGTTACTGATTACTTTTTTCAAGTAACTTGACCAACACTGGTGAGCACCGCTTTTCCACCCGAGGCTCTCACCAAACTGCGCTATGGTAACCTCGGCATTTGCCACACACGCTATTCAATTACTGGGATCTCAGAGCTGCAGAACTGCCAGCCCTTTGTGGTGGATACACTACATGGCAAGATAGCTGTTGCTCACAATGGAGAGCTGTTTAATGCCCATACCCTGCGGAAAAAGGTGAGGAGGGGGCTCTGCTTGTCCAGGCTGAATGTTGCGCACAGCAATGTGACATAAAAATAATGAACTAAACACACACAGATTTACTTTCTGCTGAAATATTTATTTGCTATATCCAAGAAATCTGTGTTCCATCTGTCTTTTTCTCACCTTTCTCAGCAACCTCTCTTCCAACCTGAGGTTAACATACACAGAAGGTTCTGTATTGTGTATGTGTATTTCCAACAAAAGCTAGATCACATCAAGGTCTTTTGGGTAATCAAAGAGCAGCTAGGTTGGCTAAAGAAGCTGTTTAAAAAGTAGATATTGATATACAGATACTGGTGTCGAAAGGGAGAAGTATAGTTTGGAAAGACAGTAAGAGTTTATGGAAAATGGCATGAGACAGAAGTAAAGTAAGTGAAGTAAAAGGGATACATTTATGTAAAGCACAAAACACAGTAGAAGTTAGAAGAAATGGAAGAATAAGTAGGCAGGAGGAGATAATTCTAAGTAGAATAAGAACAGGTCATGTTTTCTGATTGGGACTCTTTAGGATGGGGAAACATCTGGGTTATGTAACTGGTGTAACGCTATGGAAATGATTGAACATGTGCTTATTAGTTGCAGAAGTATATCAACAGGAGAATGTTGAGGGTAGAAATTTGAGAAGGTGGTTGATCAGTTAAGTCATAACGAAGGGAAACGTCACTTATCATGGTGTCGGCCTCTCCACCAGCTCAGACAGCGAGCTCATCACCCAGCTGCTGGCACTGACTCCACCTATGGAGGAGCTAGACTCACCTGACTGGGTTGCCAGGTGACTGTTGTGACCTAATAATACACCAGCATAAAAGCATAAATATTTTTTGCTTTACATAACTTTAATACAGTTTTTACGTCTTTTCTTTTTTGTAGAATTAAAAACCTCATGACTGAAACACCAACATCTTACTCACTGCTGGTCATGTTCAAAGATGTCGTCTATGCGGTTCGTGACCCTTATGGAAACAGGCCGCTGTGCATTGGGCAGCTTGTTCCCATCTCCAAACTACACAGTCCAGGTATCTACACGTTTGGTGCATGTGACAGTTGCATCAGAACTGGTGCAACACATGCATGTTTGCTCTAAAGACTAACTTTACTGATAAAGAAGACGCCTCACGAGAGGTCAAAGGTTGCAGCAGAGCTTTTGGCCTTTCTGACTGTCAGAGGTCAGATGTGTGAACGATTAACTTGATCCTTGTTTTTCTGAGCAGGCGCTCAAGAGGAAGATACTGAAGGCTGGGTTGTGTCATCAGAGTCGTGCAGCTTCCAGTCTATTGGTGCCAAGTAAGCATTTGTTACCTTTGCAAAAGTATTTAGTATAACAGGAACTGTAATGCCAGGTGTAAATCATTTACATATAGCCTTATTATTAGGTTTTTCTTTTCAAAGGTTTCACGTCATTTACCTTATCCCATCAGTACTTTTGAAGTTATTTATTGTTTCCCTTTTTTTGACAATTTACTCTTTTCCTCATAAAGATGCATTTCTATAATGTAAATTTAATTTAATTTAATTTAAATGTAAATTCCAAGTTTTGACACCTCTGTAAATTCCAGTAAAGATGGGATTTGATGACATCAGAGTAGTTCTGGGGTTTCCCAACAGTAACTGTGTAGCTTTTGTTGCACACCAGTCATCTTGGTCTGAAAGCAGGTCTAAAATAAGACAGAAACCAGTCGGTTCAGAAAAGAACTTTAAGGGTTTTCTTCCAAAAATATTTCATCCTTACCAAAATGCATGAACAGTGAAATGGCGATCCTTGAGTCCTTCGGTTCATTATATTTTGTCCTTACTGATTAACAGGTATTACAGGGAGGTCTTGCCAGGAGAGATAGTCCAGATATCCAGACATGGTGTCACGTCTCTGAGTGTTGTGCCCCGGCCTGAGGGAGGCCTCCCAGCCTTCTGCATTTTTGAATATGTTTATTTTGCCAGACCGGACTATTTTTGAAGGTATGCATATTTATTATGGGTAACACACTTACTGATTACTCATTTCTTAAATGTAGTAATACTGACATATCATTTCACTACAGGGCAGATGGTTTATACTGTCAGACAGCGCTGTGGGCGGCAGTTGGCCGTCGAGTCTCCGACTGATGCAGACGTTGTCAGCACTGTGCCAGAGTCTGCGACCCCTGCTGCTCTGGGCTACGCTCAGCAGGTCTGTCCAGTGTGTCTGCTCCACCTCAGTCATGTTATAATATACAGAGTGGACTTTGTCTCCAGCTTTTCTTCTGTCTTCTTTTCACAGTCTGGTCTTCCATACGTTGAAGTTCTGTGTAAGAACTGATATGTTGGAAGAACCTTTATCCAGCCAAATACCCGCTTGAGGCAGCTAGGAGTGACCAAGAAGTTTGGAGCATTGACGGACAACTTTGCTGGGAAACGAGTGGTGCTCATTGATGACTCCATCGTCAGAGGCAACACAATTTCCCCCATTATCAAATTGCTGAAGGAAGCAGGTGCCAAAGAGGTTGGTTTCAGAGCGTTTGGCAGTAGTTGTTGACATGGCACACACAACATTTTGGCTCACTGGCTCCCAAACTGGTTGGTTGGGATAGTCTGATAATTCAGACTGTAAGTAGCACCAGAGAGTAATGGAGCAGTTTTTATTAATAAGTCATTGACTTATCAGTGGATACACTGATGTCTTAGAGAGTAAAGAAATGTGCGTTTCTTAAATTGCTCACTATACGTTCACCAGGAGTTCATAGAAAACATTTGGCTCATTAACTGTCAACTCAAAAAGCAGGTGAACTAGAGGCGCAGTCTGAGGCTGTTTTCAATAAGGCAGAAAATTCCCTCCACTCCATAAAACCCTGAATCCAGGATATCTGGATCAAATTATTTTTGTATTGTCTTGAAGATCCCAGTTATTATTTAACTGACACATGTATATTTGGGAATGACCAATTTTGCAATACTAAAGATTAAAAAATATGAAAGCTAATCACTTTCTAAGCTGGGCCAAGTCCCACCTTTAGTGGAAATCTGTCCCTAATCAGATTGGCACGAGTAACGTCATGTACTCATTCATAAGCACGTTTTCTTCCCCATCCAGTGTGATCTAAATTATAAGACATTTTAACCATACATTGATACACTGCTTTGTTTTATACACATCAAGCACTTGACAGGTTTAGAGTCACAATTTAACCTAAAACACACTTATGTGGGTGAAACAGAAGAACACACAGGTAGATGCAAACTCCACCCACACAGGCCCCAGTCAGGGTTCGAACCAGGAACCTCCTGGCAATACTAATCATCGCATCAAAGCTTAAACTGATATTTGTGTCCAACTGCAGAATTTTCTGGTTCAAAATGATCGTTGAGGATGTGACTAATAGGTAAAAACACATTATTCTTCTGGACAGGTGCACATCAGGGTGGCTTCTCCACCAATCAGGTTCCCCTGCTACATGGGCATCAACATCCCAACCAAGGAGGAGCTCATCGCCAACAAGCTGGAGTTTGAGGACATTGCTGGTTATATTGGTATTTAAACATGAACTTCTACCATTCATTTCTTTGACGGGTCAGAAAAAAAAACTTGTGTTAATGCTAATTCTGTTTACAGGTGCTGACAGTGTCAAATTATTTATAACCACCTATGTAATCTTGATATTTAAAATGGAACAATTTGTATATATTAGTGCTATTTATTAAATTTGTAAACTGTAACATATAGTGTATTTTAATAGTTTACTTTGTTGCTGTCTTGGAGCAGCTGTAATCTCCTCAGGGATTAATAAAGTATTCTGATTGTGAAATAACTGACTCGAGTTTGAAAGTGCAGCTGTAACAGGACCTGTGCAGGTAAACTAAGTGTTTTGTAGGCAGCGTGTGATGATGTACATGGTACCGTTTACTACAGATATCACAGCCACATAAGTGTGCTAACACTCAGAAACCCAGTGGTATTTCATTAAATGACTGGGGCACTGGGAATGGTAAATGTTTGCTGGTTCATGAATTTGAACTGATTTGTGGTATCTTGATGTTGAATTGAACTCATGTAAAGTAGTTTTCACAGCTGTAGACACACTGCTAATACTTCCATGGTGCTGCAGGTATTGCTGCTGTGACTACTGTAGTATACCTGATAACGCAACTTTACAGCGAAAACAAACCACGCAACAGTAAATGCAAAATGAAATATTGAATCACGAGATAAAACTGCAAACATAAATGCAAGATTTCAAGGAAGTTCTGTCCTTGGCTTTAGACCTTCCTCTAATTAAAACATTGTGGCTAATATTATGGTTAAAACTTTGCTGTCTCGGGCTGATGTGCACCTTGTGAAACCAGTTTTATGACCGGTGCAGTTTTCTCATGAGAACAGTGTGGAGCTTTCCATGGTTCACTGTTCTTTATCCTTCTTTCCTCTGGGGTCTCTCTAGTCCTGCAAAGTGGCAGATTGTGATCTGATTTGTTAAACACCATCCCTCTCTCTCTTTCTCTTTCCACACGCAACAAAAGAGGAAGAGTTTCATAACCTTACCATTTTTAAGTGTGCTGCTGAGGAATTCAAAAAAGCAAACTGCAAAGCAGCGAAGCAGACACTGAAGGGAAAGCAATAACAAGTTAACTGTCAACTCAAAAAAGCAGGCGAAGTAGAGGCGCAGTCTGAGGCTGTATTTCCAATAAGGCAGGAAATTCAACAAAGCTTCTGAGACACATTTATACTGTCTTGCTTCTTCAGGTACTGACACACAAATACACTGCTGTATGTGTGTTTGTTCTGGTTTATGTGTATGGCTTTTGCCTGCTTCTGCATGTAAGCATTTGCACAGAGGTGATGTCAACCATAAAAATGTGGAACGTTAATCTGATCCTAAAGGCAACTGTAAAATGATTAACATAAATGAATGGAGACCACATAGAAATATGTAGCTGTAAGACGTCACGCATAACTCACATCCTATTTCTTATGTCTCTGAGGATTTTTTCCATTTGAACATTTTTAAATTACATGACATGGAGCAGATCTGACTATGAAACTAGGAGAAACTGCAGGCTATTGTTTCTTTTAATTAATGGGCACAAGAGTTTATAGGTTATAATTTTTGTTATATTGTTATTTGTAGTAGTAATTCCTACCATGATGAAAGTGTTTACTCAAGTTAATGATGAAGGAAGCTGTGGTCTATTTTCCCACAGAGCCATGATGGAGAGACACATAAAACATTGGACACATCACAAAACCTGCCTTAGCTCAGGCAGAAATTGTGGCTCTCAGCAAAGCACTACAACTTTCAGCGGGGAAAGAATAAACAGATAATAGTCCTGTAAAACAGAAAGAACAATTGGAAGAACTGATACAAGCTGCACAGAGAAGTGGCAGTGATGAAATACAAGGACATCAATCGAGCCAAACATGGTTGGCAAAAGAAAGTTTACGATTAAGGATGAAGATGAATAAGAGAATTATAAGCGTGTAATGAAAATATAAGATAAAAGGTTTATTTTGGTTACAAGGAACAAATAGGTCAAAGGTCAAAACAAGAGTACGATTAAGTTAAAAGTCAACAGGTCAAAGGTCAGGCTAAATTAAGAAATTAAATGAATTTAAATTAGGCCAGGGGTTAAGTTTTAACCCTTTTTTAACTAGACAAACTAAACTGAATTACTCTGGTTGGACAAAAGTGTTTCAGGCCTTGATCAAACCTCCTTCAAATAGTTTGTACACTAATAATTTGTAACACTAAGGAACTGATAATATTACAGTACATTGTATATTGAGCCAAAACCGTGGTAGTCTCTGTCAGTGACCTCAATAAACACTGAAGCAGGTAATTTCTCCCTTAAAAAACAGTAAAGTGTTCTTTAAAATTACAAAAAATTATAGTTTAGTGGAGTTTTTTGTGTTTTTGTGAATCAGACAGAAAAAGATTGCACAATCGTGTGTGAGTGAGAGATTAGGTTCCCCCCTCCTCCTGAAAGACGTATATGGGCTCAAATTGTGGTCATAAAACAGAACAAAAATAAATAAAGAAATATAATATATATAGTTATAGTTATAATATATAGTTTAACTTTGATAAATTCAAATTATAATGTGCGATTACACTCAGAGGATCAATATGAATTTAAATGTATGCAAGTTTCGCATGAAACACATGGCTGACAACTGTTCTGTCCTGAGTTTTTGTTTCCTAAAGCACCCAACTTGACCACACCACCTGTTTTCACACCAAAGCAGGGTAATTGCACATGTCTGATGGAGGAGTCTCACCAAAAGTGGGAGAGGTAAGCCCTGATGGGGGTGACAACACCATAAATGTCACTTATGGTCAAATTCCTAAAAGTTTTGATACCGAGGGCAGATTTGTTTTGATTGGTGGAGGAGAGAAACTGATAAATTTCCTGTCCAGTACCTGGTCAGGTACTTGCACAAACGTCCAGTTACAGATATAGGTCATAGGCAAAACACTGCAGTCCAGGGAAAGTGAAATTGATGGTCCACAATCCTACACAAATTCTCCAACATTTATAGACAGAGAAGAGTTCCAGATAATTATAATTTGGTAAACCCTGTAGCTATTGGGAGTTTGAATCTATAGTAGTTTGGAAAAACAAAAAAGCAATAAAATGTTGACCATATTGATTATGTTCATTACAAGGTGCAGAGATTGGCTAACCTGACCAGGAATGTAATAACTGTCAGTACAGTAAAGGTTGACGTCACTTTAGACGGTCCAGGTGTGGTTTGCCTTGTTGTATTTATATTGCAACTAATGCAGCTCTGAAAGGGTCAGTTACCAGGGCATGGAAGGACGACAGACATTATCAAATGAGGTGAAGGAATTTTCTGGGATTGAAGATCCTCTGGGTGAGTGGTTCACTAAACTATTCAGAATATATAAAGTTATTTTTTTTGTCATTGACGGTGTAATTTGGCCACATTCACAGCTATATTGACTTGCTGTGGATATTATCTATCCCATGTTTGTGGACTCTAATTAACAGATTGAAAACAACAACACCAATGGAAGAACATGCAGTGCCACCCCATCAGATGTCATTGTCAGTTGGGGTCAGTGATGAATTAGGTGAGGAGGATTCATGGCTGAGCGGAGACATAAATTGGAGCCTCTCGGTGTTGAGAGGTAGGAAAGACCAAATGTATATTTCTTATTTGTGTGCTTAAGCTTTTAATGATCAAAAGAAACTGAATCATGTTTAGAAGATAATATTAATTTGGTTCAAAGACGTCTGACACAGTTTATGTGACGCTGCTTTGAATAGTGATTCATATGTTCCTGTTGTGTAATGTGAAGATGAATCTCCCCCTGATTCCCCTCAGCGCTGTGATTTCCCCAGTTTTATCTCTTTTATGCATCAATGAAGTCAGGATTAAATAAATACAGATCTGTAATCATGAGACTTCTGAAATCTATGATTTTCACGTTTGTTTTTACTTAAAAACATAAAATAAAATTGTGTAGCTTCGACATCTCTGTTCGAATAACGTGTGTGTCTGGGTTTGACTCTTGATCACTGGCATGTCTTGAACAGGAAACTGGTGAAAATTAATCACACAAATAAAGAACAGCAAATATTTGTGACAGGATTTAATCAGCACGTGATTTTAGACACAGCTGAACACTTTCATGTCTCTGTTCCAGGAAGAAAAGTTTATTACTGTTGCACTTGTTAAGATCAGGAACAGTCATGAAGCTTGACAGTAATTAAAAAAAAGCCAGCAGCAAAAGTCAAAATGAACAGTTGACACAAACAAGACCATAAATATAAGAACCAAGATGTTAAACTAAAGTCTGAAGCTGACGGGGAGCCAAAGCAGAAGCTTTGACAGATTCATGAGAATGAGTTAAAAACCACGCAGCAGCATTTTGGACAGAATTAATAGATGTTTTGGTCAAACCATGCAGAGGAAACACTGAAGCAAACACAGACAGGGAGGCACAGAAACATTAAGAAAACCAAAGGATCACCACAGAGAGAAGAAAATAATAGAATCAAAGTGAAAATAGAAACATTCAGAATAACAATGAGTTCAAAGTGTGAGGAGGTCTGATGTTCCAACAGGCTGAGAATTATTACCTGCAATGCTCCAATTTGACCTCATGGTGGCAGTGCTGTCTCACTGTTATAATGGCTACACTCAGACTACAGGAGATAACACATATTCACAGCAGAAGCTTCATTACAGATCAGACACAAATAACGCCACGATATTTGGTTACTCTGAGCAGGCAGCTGTTACAATGTGACCATCACCGGCTGCTGAAAGTCAGATCTGTTCTTCAAAGCAGACTTAAATGTAATCTGATGTGGTCAGTATTTAAAGTCAGGCTCTGTTATTGACTGAAAACAGCGACAGACTCAGACATTTAGAACAAACTAAGAGTCAGATCAGCACAAATACTGACACAGAGATGGCTGCTGGCACTGCGCTGCTCTGCTCCACTTTGCTGTTTGTCCTTGTTTTCGTCCCTGCAGGTGAGATTGAACTAAACTGAGTTTAACAAGAAGTACTAGTGGATTATTTTCATCTGGATTCAGTTTGTCTGTGTGTGTGGAGACACAAGGCTGGTTGGACACTTAACATCTGTAATCCAGCCGTGACAGATACAAAGAAGTGTAATCTGTGTGTCAGTGTGATGTTCGCCGGAGCGTCACCCAACAGATGGATTTTGGGACTTCAAAGCAGCCGGTTGTGGTGAGTGAAAAGGACTTTTTTTTTTCAGACCTTGGACTGTTTATTCAGAGGCTGTGTTTTGTGAAACAGGATAATGATTACTGCAGTTTCCCCGCTTCACCTGTGAATGAAATCACAAAAATTGCCTTTTCAGAGGCCACTTCACAGTTAAAGGACTGTTTTTCACCTGCTCAACTTCTGTCAGTACAACCAGTACAGTCATCAATTCTGTCAGTCGCTCAGGCTTCAACTCAGACGCTTCCTCAGCCTGTAGCTTTGCCTTTAGCCCAGCCTGTAGTTTAATTATCTGTCCAGCTTCCTAACTCGTCACCTGTTCAGTTAATTGTTCAGTCACCATCTTCACCAGCCTCTGTACAGGTAGCTGTGTCAGTGCTGCCCATTTTGGAGAGACAAACATGTTAAAACTGCACTGGTTCCTCAAAGGCTGGCCCGTTCAGATATGGTTACTCACTCCAGGGCCTTCCCAGAGGCCCTCAGCTGACTCTGGACCCCTGAAGGCTTGTGGCATTCCATTTTCTATTGGCAAACTTGCTGAATAACTCCTCCCAATCCTTACTGTTATTTGTTGTGTAACCAGAAAATCCTTAATCCAGCTGAACATTCAACCATTTACAGTGGTCCCTCGTTTATCGCGGGAGTTATGTTCTAAAAATACACCACCGTAGGTGAAATCCGCGAAGTAGCCAGCTTTATTTTTTACAATTATTATAGATGTTTTAAGGCTGTAAAACCCCTCACTACACACTGTATACAGTTTTCTCAGACAGGCATGAACATTTTCACACTTTTCTCCCTTGTTTAAACACTCTCAAAGTTCAAACCTTCGTAAAAAATAAGCCAAGTGTTATAGAATGAAACCAAAGATCAGCCCCTGTTTCAGAACATGGGAATAGAGCAGCTGTGAGCATATTCAACATTAATGAATCAACGGTACGGAAGTAGAGCCCACCCTGTATGTCAATGAAAAAACAGCTAAATTCAGACACGTGAGGTTGAGCTGAAAAGAATGATAAGGCAAGTGGAAAAAAATAAAATGAAACAATTTGAAGGTGACATACAAATGTAAAATCAAAGGGAGTCAAAATGGTTATATTTTGGACCTCAGTGGGTTAATCCCAAAAAAAAAAAAATAGGTTTAATATTTGTTCATGACAGTGCAGATTTCTGACATTTTGTGTAATTTAAGCCTGTAACAATTTTTATTTATTTATTATTTTTAACAAAAACAGTGTGAAACTTAAGTTAAAGTTGTATTTGTAAATGAACCACACCTAGTTATGTTTGGTTAACCTTAGTTTTTTATGTTATACCTGCACACATTTTTCTGGTAACATGAACATGACTTTTTTATGTTGTTGTTATGTTTTTCATTCCGGTCAAATATTTATAGAAACCACTTGTTTATCAGACATGAACTTTTTGTGTTAATTGTATTGGACTACTATGTGTTATACTGACTAGATTATTTTATGGTAAGCTTATTTTATTTTATAACAAATTTCTAATATATAAGATATAATCTAATATATAATTGAGTGTTCAATAAATAAAACTAAATTAAGGCTGATCTTACTGTATGTACTGTACACTTTCTCTTCAATCAAAGAAATAAGCAAAACATTCCTGAACAATCACCTGTATTTTTGAAAATACTACACAGTTGTAACAATGGACTTTCAATTCAGGCTTCCAAAATATACATGAGTCATATTTGTACAATGCATCTCTTGAAAGACATTCCACAACATTCCTCAAAGTTATCTGCTGTAACCTGAATTCAACATTGTGGGGCCTTACGACATCACGCTTATGTAAAAAATAGTTTTTTAAATGTAAGAACCTTAAGGTAATATGGCAACAGGAGTGTAATTATTAAAATGACACAAAGAAGAGACTTAAAATAACATTATAACCCACAGGCACAAAACCAAGAGACCTAAACTGATTAGTATTGGCTTGCTTCTATCACTAAACATCACAATCACTAATACTAGACCATGCAATCTGTTTGTAGTGGTGCACTTTGGGAAAAGAATTGCAAACTGGTTAAATTGGTGCAAGGCACCATTTCCATTGAGAAAAATGGACATTCAAAGTTTGAATTTTTTTTCAAAAGAGCCATGGCTTGAAAGGTGAACACTGAACACTGCAGTAATAAAGGCCCCAGTTGAAAAGTGCCAGAAAAATAAGTTTCACTATGTACTGCAACTTTACCAGTGCTGGCTTAAAAGAAAGGATGGTACATATTCGAAGAGGTAAACATGTTGTTTCCACATCATAACTGGAAAACTGTTCAATCGTACAGTCTGGTCCTGAAAACCTGGGCCTTCTTCGAAAGGCTGTTCCTTTTGAGCTCCATAACCAGTTTCTATAATATCTCGAAGATATACTTTTCCAGTGGGTAGGTGAGGTTCAAAGTGTACATTAGTCCAAACAGCATTGCAGCTGCTAGGGTATAGTTATCTAAATCCTGCCAGACTCTCTGGCCTTCAAGGACTATCCCGATGTCCTCAGGGCTGCCATTGGCATCTCTTGACTTTATGATGTAAATTCCCATGGTTGTTTCCTTATTAGATCGTTGGATAATGGCTTCATCTGTGGCCTAGAAAATGCAGAATTCCAAAATTTAATTAAACAGAACACTGGTCAAAGAACATTATACCAAATCTTATTTTAATCTGTGTCACTAGTCCAAAAAATGTTAACATTAACACATTAGGTGAACAAAAATGGATTCATTACAGCATGTGATTTGAGTCCTCAGAATGCTTAAAAAGGTAAAGCATTTCTGAAGTGAACTCTCCATGCAAAGAAGCAGAATACTGTCAGAGCATAGAGAGGTGTTCAACTATGAACTCCACATATAGTTCTAATGCAGGTAAAAGAGAAAAAAAGAAACGCACCCATGGTAAATTGTGAAAATCCCAGGTGATTTTCAACATACTCCTCGCATAGAGTGACAAGCAGCATTTTCCCTAAAGTGTATACACAAATTATTTTTTTTCTTACCTGGGCCGTGGGCTCCAGAATGTTCTGAAGTCTTCTTCCTATTTGTCCTCCTTGCCTTTTGAAGACCTTTATTAGTTTGTCAGATAGCACATCTATCTGCGAGAGTAATCTGGACTGCAGTGGCATGGTGGTAATGCGCTTAAACTCTGCATTTATCTAAAAAGAGAAGTTGTCACATAAAAATGCTGTCAAAATCTCAGATCTCACAAGGTTACATCCACACAAAGTTGTTATTTTTGTCATATTACTATTTATTAGCTATGGCTCCCATGTTGCTGAGCAGTTCCATAGTTGCCCTTACTTCCATACCACCCAAAGCCTGTTTGCAACCACAGCAGTTGCCTCCTTCTGGCCATTTTGCAGTTCTGCCAAATGGCCCAGAAACTACATCTATCATTGTCATATACACATTAAGGTCTTTCATTAATACTTAGTTAAATTAGTTAATTTGACCTTTCCAGAAACTTTACCTTACAGAATGTGAGATAACATATGCAAATCTTCACTAGTAAATAAAATAATGTTATTAAAACCTAACTGTAACACCTCAACGTAACAGCGCTAGAGAATTGCTCTGAAGCAACAGCAATCTGCCCTTCAGCAGGGATAAGCATCATATATTGATACAGAAAAAATAAATTTAACATATTTATATTGTCATTTTTTAAATCTCTTTAAGCCCTCCTCTCAGTCTCTCTATAAATCGGTTAAAATAATTTGTTGGGTTTTTCTGTGTCTTTAACATGTTATCAGTACATTACATTCACTGGCCCAGAACATGAAATGAGTACTAATGAGTACTGCATAGGTGTCATGTCCTAAATAAACCGACTGTAGTGAAGACCCCCCCGAACACACACACACACACACACACACACACACACACACACACACAGAGCCCACCCCATGGCAAACTAGCTTGTTTAACTGTTTAACTAAAACCTTTTCGGTACAACCAGTTAACTAAATGGACACAAGTTTGTTAGTCTGTATTCACTGAGAAAAAACAAGTGAATGTGACTGGGCACACACTGAAAAAAAGCTAATGAACATAACATTGTCCCGCAGCTTAAGCTAGCATTATCGTTAGTTAACTGAAGGAATGACTTGTTTTTTCCATTATGTTGCTCAACGGCAATTCATGAGAAAAACTTCCCCATCTAATGGATGTTCTCTTTGTTTCATCTCAAACATGTAGTTTTCAGTTTCAACAGAAAACATAACTATTTTCTGTTATTTTGATATGACTGGTTTTAAAAGACATCCTTCTAAAACAAGTGAAAGGCGTGAGACTTAATTATGTTTAGACCAAAAATATAAATGATTCATGTTGGATATATTTACTGTATTTTTACTAATTTAACAACCTCGTCATTGCATTAGCTTTATGCTATAGCATTATGCTTACATTAGCTTGAAGCTCAAGGTCGTCATTTTATTTAATTTCTTTTTCTGGGCTTACAAACAGGACGCACAACATTTAGATAACCGTTACACTGAATCTTGGGTCTGTGTTGAGTCTTCCAGCTGCTGACTACAGAAGCTAGATTGACCTTATGCAAACAATATTAACTCATATTATATATCTTTATTACTAATTTGCTTATCGCATAATTTCGGTTACCATTAGCTAACTGGAGCCTAACATTGGCCTTTCATGGTTTTCGATAAACAGCCCACATACCTGTAAAATAACAACACCCCAGTAAAAGTCCACATATATAAAGGGTCTACACTATTTCTCACTGGTGTGTTAGCTTTAAAATCTTATTTACCTTCAAGTGCAAAACTCCAGATGGTAGTAGATTTTCCAAAGCGAGAGACAAAAATGGCGGACAGTGCAGCCGATTTTCCCTATCTAGGGGGCGGAGCTTGAGGATAAAACACGACTAACTTGTTTCTTTTCAACATGATTTGTTCTAAAAGAATGAATATTCTTAAAGAATATGTGAAAATTAAAAGACAAAAATAAGTTTAGATGTGAAATTTAAATTAGTCATGCTGGATATATGAAGTAATTCTATGCAAATTCACCAACCACCCTATTGCATTTTTTTTCAGTGTAGCTTTCTGGATTTTATTCTTTTTGGGCTACATATTTATTTATTATACAGGCTATACAGAACATAAGATCAAAATTTACATGTTTTATGTAACTAAAGTTTTTAATTATGTGAGCTACAGAAAAGAATTAAGTTATAGACTGTATTTCTATCAAAAACGTGTATACTTACTGCATTTAAATCATTTTAAAACATATGTAACTACCTGCATGTGTGTTTGGAAACAAAAAAGCTTTGATTTTACCACCCCATTTGAATTCTTTGCCACCCTAAGAAAATTTCTCTAGATCCACCCCTGGTGTTCACTCCGCCCCCTGGACTTATTTGCTAATTATTTTTTTTTTTTGGCTCATGTGCAATATCTTTGGTAGGTGCAATAGTTTGGTCTCCGTGAAATTACCATCTCCACCCTAAATAACCATAGCACCTCCACCCTTATTTATTTATTATATTTTATAATTGCCCTCGTATACAGACCCACAATGTTTCTGTTTCAGGGTTTCTTACGCATACACTGTGCATATAGTTTCACTGACATATATGTATACATATATATTGCTTTTTATTTTATTTTATCCCCCCCCCCCCCTCGTTGTATATTGTTTTTTGTTCTTGCTTTTGCACCTTTGTGGCCAGCTACCCAATTTTGCTGTGCAAGAAATTGCACAATGACAATAAAAAGCTCTAAGTCTCTAGTCGTGTCCAAATTCATGGGTTGCATCCTCCTGAGGCCGCATTTGTAGGCCGATTACGTCACAGCGACGCGACGAAGGCTGTCTAAATTCGTAGACTCCGACAAATGTGTCCTCCTTTTCCCCTGAAGCGAGATCGATCAACTGCAGACCAGACAACAAACGACGGAGGCTCCAGAGAAGTGCAATCAAACGATGAGTTTTATTAACACAGGAGAAGAAATATCCACATATGTCTTCTGACAAAAATACACTGAATGCTGGTTTTATAGCATAGAGGATTACGCCCCCACGTAAACGTCAAGTACAGATCAAAAATACATTGTTTACAGACAAGGGTACATCTTGTACATTTTAATAACTATAAACAGACATGTAACTTCTCTTTTCTATAACACTTGGCTTTTAAGGTAGCAAACTTCAAGCCTCAGGGTCCCTAATGGCTAATTATTGACCCTCGTCACCAATCACTAAGAAGACTGATTGTGCAGCAGGTCTCTTAGAGAAGCAGAGGGCACTTGGACCTTCGCTCAGGCCTGTTGCTAGATTTATGTGTATTGTAAGCATGCATGCAATCAACCTGCTATGTTCTCATCTTCCCTCAACATGTATCACCTGGACACTCTCACCAGTGAAGCTTATAACCCTCTTGGATGGAACATCAACTCTAAACAAGCACAGTTATGCATTGTGTATAGAATGAACTCAACCTGTGAATAGAAAGGTCAATGTGATGAAAAACATATTCAATGCAATATGAACCCTGTAAGAAATATTACTGTTAAAATAATACTGTAAAACCTGTTATTAATGCATTCATCATAAGGCAGGTTATATGGCAGCAATAAAAGAATCTCTAAATCCCAACACCCCGAATTTGAAGGATGGGTCGGGTGTGTCCTTCGTGGCCCACCACATCCCAGAATTCATAGCACAGCCCAGCCAATTACCGTTTTCAACAATGGCGGCCGCTACCAAGTATTTAATATTACTCTTATTACTCTTTCTGGGTCACAAAATAAACTTTTAACATATTTTCAGACGAGAATGTAGCTGTGTAAACTTCAAGTATCTGCTCAGTTTATCAAGATATCACATATTTGCTAAAGTGCTCTGATGTTTTCGGAGACATCTGTTACCCACCAGACCCATAGCTAGCCAGGAACTTGAGGGTCACTAAAGCTGCCGAGAACTGCAAACTCCTGGCACATCATTTTCAGATCACTATGGTCTTTTGCTACTCAGGTTAAACGTAACATATATGTCACTCAGACAACCTAAAAATGTTATTGTTGGGCTTTTTCAGTGTTTTATTTGTTCGTGAGTAAATCGGTTTGGTTGAGATTAAAGTTATTAGATTAGATTAGATAAAATAAAACGTTATTAATGCCCCGGGTGGTTTTCACACAGCTGAATAAACGTCAAACAGAAAACAGATTAAACAGAAGTGTGAGACGGTCGAGAATTTACGACAGCGTCCTGTTATATTTTAGATAGCAAGGAGCAGACAGCTGAGTTTATTAAACTCCACCAAGACAGCGGTGACGCTAATCAGAAGGCTAGACCGTCCAATTTCACAGCCGTTTACTTCCATCCTACCCGACCTTCTGAGGACCCGGCCCACGTAGACCGCGAAGGCCGAGTCCTCAGGAGGATGCAGCCCATGAATTTGGACATGACCTCTAAGTCTAAGTCTCACTTAATGCTCTTGCACTTCTGGTTAGTTGCAAACTGTATTTCCTTACCCTGTATTTATACATGTGTAATGACAAAGTTAAATCCTAATCCTACAAGGACACAGGAAGTTCTGTGGTAAACACTGCCACCAGTTGGTGAGAAATGTAGTTCAATTTTCACTTTCTGATCACAAACTGTGAACTCCTTTAAAGTCTTCCTCCTCCATCTCGGCCCGCCCACTCAAGCGATCAGTAACATTAATTATGATCAAACACACACAAACTCTGCACCATTTCTGTCCACGGGCAAGAATGATGACTTTTGCTTTATGAAACAGTCTAAATCTGTGAACTTTATCCAACACAGAGTGCAGCTTCAGTTTTGACGCGATGGATGTGAGCGATGACTCGCTGACACATGAAAACATGTTGAAAAGCATTGTGAATGCGCTGGACTTCTTGAATGTCCTGGCAGGCTGATTGTGGAAACGTGACATAGCTCAGACTGACTGTGCTCTCCTCTGTGACTCTGGGTGGCTGGGCAATGAGGGGCGGGGCTTAATAGAGTCCTGATCGGTGACTCCATCGCGTTTCTGAGACTCAGTCGGCCCCCCCTTCCCCCTGCTATCATCATGAAGGTCAAACAAACACCTTAACCTGCATCCTAAACTATGATTGTCATTTATTACCTCTCAGCATGTATCTGCAGTACCAAAAACGGCCACAGGGGAGCGGCGCTGTACCGGATGGGAGTCGCATCATCCTGCAGGCGTCTGTTAGACTGAGCCAGTGTCAGCGAGTCATTAAAAATAAAGTTCAAACACAGAACCACTCACTGAGTCACAAACACAAACGAAGCTCCGGCACACAAACTTTATTTATGTTTTATTCATGCTCAGCACATAATCAGCTGAGAGGTGCCTCTCAGGTAAAGGGGGCGGGGCCTCACAGATTGTTGTCTGTCCACTCCTTCATAGCTTGGGTGCAAGCGTTGGCCTGGTGACTGTTTGCTCCACTGCTGCGTTTGACCCATTGATTGAAGCTCTGCGGATTTCTGTCATGCACCAGGTACTGACCGAGGAGGCCAGAGGCCTGAAAACACGAAAAACACACCATCCAATCAGACAGCTTTAAAAAGGAAGCTGAGCTGTAATGACCACCTACAATCACTGAGACAAACAGAGGCTGGAGACTGAGGGTCAGGAACAAGAAGATTGGTTTAAAGGACAGGACATGAGAGAGAAATAAGTGCAAACAGGAGCAGGATATGACCGATGTGAGGCACACAGGAGGCATTTCAGAGGAAAGGGAAACCTATGACAACGTTCATGAAGCAGGAAAACAAAACCTAAAGTCTGACACACAGAAAATACCACACATGAATAAACACATCAGCTCTTTCGGTTTCCTGAAAGTGAAACTCCTCTGACAGCTTCAGGAGAGAGTTCAGGAATTTATATGATTATATATTTATAACAGGGATTAAAAACAAAGAATAGCAAAAATCAAGTTAAAAAAAGTAAAAGTCAGACTGACGTTGTGTGAGAGAGAGAGAGGTTCAAACTGTATTTATAAATAATATGTACGTTATAAATGTAAGAAAAACACAGCATGAAGGTGAAATGCAGAGATCTGTTTGGGATCTTCTGCCTGACAGGTGACAGCTCGCTCCCCTGTCACAGGCGTTTATAGTTCGTTAAAGTTGTTCATGTCCAAAAACCAAATTCTGCTTTTTGTGTGTGTTTTGTGCACCTTGCTGATGCCCTCCCTGTTCAGCTCCCTCCCCAGAGTAGGTCCGATTCCTGGCACCGCCGTCACCGGTTTCCCTGCCATGGGCTCACTGACGAAGGTGCGGTGCTTCTGAGTGCTGCTTGACATCCTGAGAAGAAAACAGTTTCATTAACGCCTGCTGCAGGTTTATAACATGAGACAGCTCAGCTCCATCCATCCACATCATTATTATTATTATTAATATCATCATCACTATCATTTTTATTATTAATATTATTACAATTATTATTATGGAACTCTGAGTCCTGTTCCTGCATTTCATGATGCAGATTTCACTGAGCTCTTCACACCTGAGAATCCACAGCTTTGATTATTTCCGAGATGAGGAGTCTAAATATCTCGGGGTCAGGTTCACGAGTGAGGGGAGTGAGACTGACAGACTGATTGGGACAATCCCCACCCTGAGCTATGGTCCCTGAAGTGTGGCTGGGCTTGGCCTTAGAGATGAGGTCAGGACTTGACAGAGCCTCCCTGAGGGAGACAGCCTCCCGGGTTCAGCTTGTTGTTATAGCTGGAGGAAAAGCCCAGGAATGAGAGCGCGAACCTGGCCATTCATGCTTTGATCCAGTATCCAAAAATGGATTTTGAACCTCATCTTTGGCCCTTTGCCCTCACTCCAAAATGGACACAGCAGATGGCCACCTCTCCAAATCACAGATATTCCATGAAATATACTTGAAAGTACATAAAGTGCTACCTTGACTTAAGAGGTTTTGAAAGAGCCGATTTTCTCCTTTGAGCTGAGAGCTAAAGTTCCGATATCCCACCACTAACCGGTCCAGCGAACGTGGCTACACACGAACAAAGTGTGCTCGACTTGGTGAAGCACTCGGAGGGAAGCACCTCCGCCTGCACCTACATGTAGCAAAGCAATTACGGTGTTTTGAGTCCGAGACTGTTTTTACTCGGGAACATTAATGTGACACACGAGTAGTTTGATTTAGGAGCTCCGTCAGGGGACGGATGAAAGTCGCTGAAGATACACGAGACGAGAAACGAGCGTCAACAATATTTAAACTACGAAAGGAAAAAGAAGCCAAGAGTTAAAATGCTTCAAAATAAATGTTCAAGTTCACATGTTCTTTTTGAGGTGCAAACGAACCTGTTTCAAAGTGATTGCAGATATTGTCCTCGTGAAATTCACCTGCTGTCACAGATATCCGCGCGCTCACCCCAAAAAAGGAAGCGACAAGAAAATGAGGATGAATCTAGAACTTTAACAACCCCCCCCCTCTGTGGGAGGAGCTAAAAGACGGTGTATGCAGCTCATCGCAGCTGCATTTCACTGGCTGTATCCCAATTCAGGGTCTGCAGCCTTAAAGACCGCATTTTAAGGCCGATTATGTCACCGCGACGTGCCGAAGGCTGTGGGTTTCTCAAATCAAATCACTTTTATTGTCACATCACATGTGCAGGTACACTGGTACAGCACATGTGAGTGAAATTCATGTGATTGAACTCTGTGTCAAATACTGAGCTTCAGTAAAGATTCAAGTTGCAGTTATTTATATGTCTTATCACCTTAAATCTTCACTCAAAGACAAGTATCTTTGACAGTGAATATATAGGTGTATCATATATAAGAGACAAATATTGTTCGTTTAATATGTTGGCATTATTACATTTGGGAAACGAAGAACAGCTTTAATAATTGACCTGTTAATAATTGAGCTGCTTTACGTTTCTCAAGTGTTGCTGGCAGTGGTGGTCCTAGCCTGTTTGGCGCCCTGGGCGAACACTCCCTCTGGCGCCCCCCCACACACACACATACTTATATGAAGAGAGAGAGAGTATGCATAGTATGCAAACGGCTATTAAACAGACATCATAATTCGTCATACAATGAGAACAGGACAAATCAACAATTGACACTGACTGATTAAAATTATATTATTGTATATATTGTTTGGAGTTTAGTCTGTTGCTGTTACTATTTTTACCATTTCTTCTTGGAGGAACTGTAACCCACATAATTTCCTTAGGTATTAAGAAAGTATTCTGATTCTTAATGTTTTGGGATACATGACCTGCCATTATCCAATGACACATCTGCTTACCTGTATCTTTTGCTCGTTTCTCCTTGTAGGAGCCATAATTAAATGTATTGAATTTTAATGATCACTGGGTTTTCATTTGTTTGGTTGCTATGGTGATGGGCGTTGTCAAGCTGTCTTTCACTGGTTTGATTTTGACAGAGATGAGGGCTGGTAGCCGTAGTTTTTGTTGACTGCAGCACAACGAGTTTCCCCTTGTTGAGCCTGTGATATTTTAAGAGTTTAAATCCCAACCAATCACATTGCTCTGTGAACTTTTCAAGCACTTTAATAAACAAGCAAGCAATTCCACCTCTATTATTGCGTAAAGTTGACAGCGTGTGAGGCAAATAGGCAGGCTCAGTCCCCCGGCACTCCTCCTCTTGTTTTCTCTTTTTTTAAAAACTTTAAAAACGGGTTGTGTGTGAGACTTTAAATCAACAAAATATAAAATATACATTTAAATTGTTATTGATCCCTTTACCCCTGGTCCTAAAGTATATATTTATTTTCTTACTCTTCTTATATTTATTGTTTGTTTACTTGCACTGCTGTAACTGGAGCCTCGTCGTCTCGTCTCTCTATATACTGGACTGTATGTAGTGGAGATGACAATAAAGTTTACTTTGACTTCAGCAGCGCGCAGGCGCACCGAGGGCTCTCGCGCTCACTTTTCTCGTATAGAATTTTCAAAAAACATTGGTGCAAATTATAAGTCTGTATCATAATGTCTGGTGTTTTCGTGTTTGTTGGTTTGTTTTTATTTTGAGAGTTGGTTATTAGATGCTGCTCCAGCCAGCCAGAGAATCCCCCGCCGCCCCTTCCTCTCCTCCCTGTGCCGCAAGTAGCAGGCGCACCTTGCAAACGGAGGGCGCCCTTACTCCCAACTAATGGGCGATAGAAAACCGATCGGTGCCTATGCCATCCCCAATATGCACTGGCATGATGTCGGGCAGCACGAGTACGAGCAATTTTTTTTTTTTTTGTTTGCCGATGCCCGTGATGCCGCCCCCCACCACGATGCCGCCCCGGGCAACCGCCCGTATCTAAAACCGCTACTGGTTGCACCTTGGAAGCAGGTGAAGTTGAGCCAGGATTTTTTGCTGTGATTATTACATTTGGCTCAAAGCTTACATATATGTGTAAAAAGCAAATGTACAAGCTGTGAAAACTGTTTCTGATAGAATGAAGAGTAGACTGATATATGAAATATTCCTTTATTGGGTGAGAAAATCAGACCATGTCGTAACTGCTCTAAGTCATACAGAATAGATATCAGAGCCTTAAACAGGCTGACTTCTGCTAAATGGGTCAAACTGGGCAGAAAGTACACAAACACATAACATCCTTATAGAATATGATGTAACACTATAGACACTACTTACCTCAGAATATATAAAGCATATAAACAATTACAGCAATATGATGCAACAAACACAGCAGTACTACTAATCCAAAATACTCAAAGCTTCATAGAACTGAAACAAACATTTATTTTTAGCTCCATTCTGCTGCTGATACATACTTTAGGTTTCTGAATATTAAACTTGTTACCGCCTTTCATAGTGTGTAACTTGAAGGCCCTGAGTACTTTCTCCCACACTGAAAACACTTAAATGATAAAATTATTTTAACATTAGCTAATAAGACTGATTCAGGACTAAGGTTATTATTGTTAACTAAAGCTAACGAAATAACGAAAACTAGAAGTGAAAAAACATTTTCGTTAACGGAAATAAAAATAAAAGCGAAAAAAGGAAAACTAACTAAAACTGTAATGAGTGTTCACAAAACTAACTAAAATTAACTGAATTCATAGCCAAAATGTGTTTAGTTTTCGTTTATGTGTGCGTGTCATACAATAGTCAAGGGTAAAAAAGAAGTTTAGTTTCCAGGTTTTTTTCTTGCTGTGTCTCATTACGCCAGCAGGTGGCAGTACGTTAGTCGAGTCGTCTGTGTCGCTGCTCCGTCCACGCGCAGAATCATGTCAGGAAAAGTCTGGAGAAAGCGCCAGTGTCCAATTTGGGATTACTTTGAATATGACTGTGTTTTGGATAAAGCAAGTGTCTTGTAGTGGAACGAGACAAATTATGAGGAACATTTCTAAAGGGAAAAAATCCCACAAACCTTAAAGTGCACTTGAAAAGCTCACACAAGAAGGCTAACCTAGCCTAGCTTACCTTGAGAAGGTAAGGGAGCACGCCCAACCCGCATCCCCAGAAACAGAAGCTAACCCCAGGCAAGGCAGCGTGATGCATCCCGAGACAACAGGACTGGGACATCTACATAACTGTTTGAGTCAATTGCCTTAACACCCGGTGCTGCAAGAGTTAATAGTCTCATTGGGGCCAAGATATACTTTTTATAGTTGCCTGGTATCAACGGTTGTTCATCTACCCTAATTTATTTATTCATTTATTTATTGAATGTGAGTTGTCTGTCTCTGCGTGTTAGCCCTGCGACAGACAGGCGACCTGTGCAGGGTGCAGGGTTTGGTAGCTGGAATAGCAACATACCCACGGATAAGCAGAAGAGAATGACTGATATGATGAAACTGGGATTTTGTTACACTTTATTGCAAACACAACTAAAACTATAACTGAAACTAATCAAAACTAAACTGAAACTAAGGAGTTTAAAAAAATAAAATAAAAACTAAACTAAACTAGCAAACAATTGGTAAAAACTAATTAAAACTAATATAAAATTGAAAATCTGAAGTCAAAACTAAATAAAAATAAAAACTAATGAAAATTGCAAAACTATTAAAACCCTGTTCAGGACAGACAATTAGTTATTTAAAACATTTCTATCAGTCTTTTACAAACAGGAACAGTCTGTCTATTCTCTCCATCTGTCAGCTGCTGCTGGCTCTTTCTCCTCCTCTTCCTCACACACTGTTGAGTTTGTCCTGGTGGATCATCAGGGGTGCAAAGCCTTTATTTTTACAAGCTGGATGACTTGAATGATGCTGCGAAGCATGAAAATGCCATTGGGTCTGCAGTGGTGGTTTACAGTTATCAATTCTTTTCAAATCTATTTTTTAGAAAAATCTAGAAAAATAAAAAGTGCGTGCAAACCAGTAAACAAATGCGATATTGATTCCTTAAATCCCGAATCGATTTCTACATATAAATGTATTTTGCCAGAAACGCCAGGAGCTCACAAAACTATTTCAATAACCACCAAAACAAGCTTTCTTTTGGTCGGAGAGCTGCAGCTCAGAATCAATGAGATGTCGTCTTTCTCATCCGACGACACGAACACGGACACGCCGTCGGGGCAGAAAGTCAACATCTCATTGATTCTGAGCTGCAGCTTTTGTTCCTCTCCGACTAAAAGAAAGCTTCATTTTGCTGTTTAATAAAATTTTTTTAAATTATGCCAAATTGATGCTGTTTTTCTGTGTTTTATCCTCAGTTACTTTGACACAGTTACTGAGTCAAAATTGAATTTAATCAAATCGATTATAGAAATCAGTGACGATACCCAGCCCTAGTGAGTAGCCTAAGCCCAACAGAAGTGGATGTAGCCATAGCTGGACTGGCCATCGGGCATACCGGGCATTTGCCCGGTGGACCGCTCGTGATTTTTCGTTTTTATGGGCCGATGGGGTTTTATTTCTTTTATTTTTTTCAACGGTATAAATGAATAGTGGTATATTGGCCAGTTGGTCATGATCGACTCTGGGCTGGACCAATTACAGCCGAGAAGGTCGAACTTTAAAGTTGAGGTGAAAAGCAACGCGATTTGTCCAGATCAGCTGATCAATAAACGATCAGCTGATCGGCTTTTCTCTCTGCGTCAGAAAGAGCAAACCAGCGGAGGTCGCGTTAAACAACAAAAGCACCTTTAAATTTGATGAGCTGTTGTTAGAATTTATTTAATATTAATTTCTAGTATCAGCTGATGTTTGCTGGAGGGATGAGGGGTTGAAGGGAAGTTATGAACTTCTTTCTGGGAGACAAATAACACCAGGATCCTTTTCTAGCTGACAGCTGGTAACTGTGCAGGGGCGGGTCTAGCAAAGTTTTGCCAGGGGGGCAGGTAGGGCATTACCAGGGAAAGGGGGGCACAAAAAATACGTTTCTTTCTTATTCTCATTTAAAATTTCTAGCTTTTAAGAAATAATTATCTGAATCTTACAACCAAAGTTTTCATCTGATGTCAAATGTATAGAAATCCATTATTGTACATAGTAATTCTTTTCAGGATCCCAACATAATTTCTTCAGAAGTAAGTACTGTATATGATGCCAGTATTTTCCCACATTTTCTAGATACTGTACCAGTACTGTGTGTAAAATACACAGTAGTAAGTAAGTTTTGAGTGAGGAAGTTTTATTCTTTCTCACCTGTCTTTCTATCTCCTTTCACTTTTTAAAGGTTGCCATGTTACAAAAGTATTTTGCCCTGCCATGCTGTTCATTGATGTGGTAAATAAATACTTTATGAAAATATCACTAAATCTGTCATTTATTATTTTTAATATTCAGTAATGGTCATGTCTCAACTCTAGTCTTCTCTGTCTTAATTTCAAGTTTCCACCATATGTTGTAGAAAGTTCAGGAGGTAAACCAAGCAGTCTTTGGGTTTCGGCTAAGTACTGTTTAGAATACCAGAATAGGGAGGATGGTGTAGGTTTAAGTTAAGTTCTAGATTGATACATATATACCAACAAGACAGTGTACATCCCTGTCACAACGACGTTTGTTTTCATTCAAAGGCTTTATGGTTTTTCCCATAATACCTGGTGGGCCGGTCGGTCTCTAGTCAAAATGCCCGGGCTGATTTTTTGTCCCAGTCCAGCCCTGGTTCTAGTGGGTCCTGTTGTGGCTCTAATGTGAAAGAGGATATAATGTAATATAATATAATGTGGTATAATATAATATCACATGATATAATGTAATATCATGGATCACTTACGAGTTTAATTTGTCAGCAACTTTCTGCCAGCCCTCTGTCCTTGCTTTTGCAGCCTTTGCAGTGTTCCCCTGCATTTTAATTAAACTCTGAAACTCCTGAAATCCCTCAATCAAGAGTTCTTGGTCTGCTGCCGTGAAATACTGTGCGCGCTCCTTCGACATTTTCGCCGACCAATCACAGGGTTGCCGATCAATGTTTCTACTATCGATGCGTAGCCCCTTTTAAGCCACCCAGTGATCTCAGATTATTTCATCCAGCTATACTAATCGTCAACAACAGGTGTGTTCGGAGAACCGTATTAGCGAGCTCAAAGTTAGCGCGATGATTTGATCTTGGATGTGTCATTTGATCTTGGATGTAGTAAGCGAAGTACGAAGAACGGACCCCAGATGGATGAATACCTGCTAAAAGATCTCATAGTGCTTTGAATACGAGTATTTAAATGTTTTATTGCATCGAGTCAGAAAAGAAAGCTCCATGACACGACTTCCTGTCCACGTGTCCGTGCTGTGAGCCACCATCAACAAACTGTTTACATGTTTTGATTCCACTTTTTGCTTTTTCTTTTATTCAACCAGGAAGATCCCACTGAAACAAAAACCTTTTTTAGGGAGACCTGACGATGGGCAGCAGCAAGTTACAAAAATGACACAATTAAACACAGGCAGCAACAACATGCAGGCAAAAATAAATAAACAAATTAAAACATTCCATAAAATTCTATTAAAATTGAGAAACTATAACAAATCTATTAGAAACAGTTCCATGTTATAAACTCGGCCTCAATGAAATGAATTGTGTCATTGTCAGTCCTGCAGTTGGCTTCAAGGGTGCTAAATGGACCAAAGCTCTTTTGTTCAGTGTGATGCACGCTGGGCTCTTCAGAGGCTGCAGGCCTGTAACTTCTTGTCAGCCAGCCTGAGAGACACCCAGGTGTTGAGCATGGATGCCCTCAGTTTGCACCACACCAGGTGGTCCCTCAACCCCAAGATCTGCGCTGCAAACTGAGCACAAGCTTCAGGAGACAACACGGTGGAGCAGCCGAGACCTGCAGGAGAAAAATAAATAAATGCAAAAACAGCACGTATGATTAACGCTGCACGTTACAGTAAAGAGCTCTGCTCACCACTTGGCATGCGGAGGGATGACCAGACATGTTGTGGTCCCCAGTCTGGAGTGAGAGGAGGGCAGCTGATCACAGGGTAAGCCGTGTTACCAGACATCACTGGGCTGAGGCCGTTACTCCTCCCAGCCACAGCCACGAACACAGTGGGTACGCCATCACCTGCAACACAGCATAAAGAAATGATCCGATTAGAAAGAATCCCAGATCAGTATAAAGACGCAGTTACGTCAGTATTAAAGCACACCTTCATATTCAGCTTTAATGCGCAGCGTCTCATCTGGACCCTTGTGTGCCGAGGTGACTCTGAGGACACAGGGGATCCCGTAGGAGGCGCACGCCTTTCTTATCTTTTCACAATGGGCCACGTCTGAGGTGGAGCCCATTAAAAGCACCACCCTGCTGCTTGCCTGGGGCTCCAGCAGCAACTGTAGACACACAGAAACCATTGAATCATCACTTTATGTCAGTTTTACCTGCTCTAAAGAAAAATCGTACAGCTGTGCTGGTTTTTTCCTGAATGACATCAAAAGCAGCTGCAGGCTTTTGTGATGTTAAACAGTGTTTGTTGGTTTGGACGTTCAAAGCAAAGAAAGAGCTAAACACTCCTACAAGATCAAGAATAGATTAGAGGCATCTGTGTGCTGTACCTTGACCCTTTCAGAGACCCACTCAAAATTCCTCTTCACCATCTGCATTGCCTCTGGGGTCACTTCCTTCAGCTCTCTGTACACCTACAAAGGAGAAAAGAAAAGTTTGAGACTTGTGTCTTTTTTTCATATCAGCATGAGAATAAATCAAAGTCAGTCCATCACCTGTTTGTCTTTTTGCTGGCTCCCATCTCCAGCTGGCCAAAGCCTCCATGAATCGTTGTCAATCACGTCAGCGAGCACAATCTCTCCACTTTTCACACTGACGCCAAATTCAATCTATAAGCAAAGAAAAAGTCCTTAGTTGTAGTTCTGCTGCAGCTACAGGAGAAAAGTGATCGCACCAAGATGTGACATTAACCAGCAGGGGGCGCTGCTGCACAGCTACCTTCATGTCCACCAGGGTGCAGTTCTGAGTGGCCCAGGCCTTCTCCACTATCTCAAAAATGGCCACAGTGCTGCGACTCATTATGTCCACCTCACACTGACCAATAGTGAGCCCAGCCACACACAGTTTGGCCTCCAGCAGCTGCTCCTCTGACCACTGAGGATCATTGTTGGCATCATCCTAAAAACACAATCATGATGAGTTTGCTGCAACACTCAGACTGAAAACACACGGAGAGAATCACTGCACGCAGCAAGACTCACTTTAAAGAACATCTCCATCTTTAGAGGAGAAAAGCGGTAGCCCTCTTTGACTCCTGGATTCCTCTTGAGGAAAGATCCAGTCGCCACTCTGCGACACACCCACTCAATGGGTATCATCTGGCAGTGCGCTGCGATGAACGCCGTGTCCGAGTGCTGCTTAACAAAGGCTGTCTTAATGCCTGAGGAGAGAAGGGTGGATATCAGAGCAACCTCAAACTCACAGACAAATTACAACATCTGAGATTAAAAACTATATTTTATTGAATTTGTATACATGAAGTATTATTGCATGATTATCATTTCTGCTCATGCACGAGATTTAGTTTTTTCAGTCACTGAATCAACCTTTGATGCAAGCTGTTGTTTCCAAAACCTTCTGCAGAAATAAAAACCTCACCAGACTCCTGCAGCAGCTGGAACACGCAGCTCGTGGTTTTGTTGGCAATGGCAGCTTTGCCCTCCATCTGATCTTTCCTCACGGCGTTCCCAGCTGTGATCTGGTCCTTAGACTGGACTAGAACCAGTCCCGGCTGGTCCACCAGCTCAAAAATCTGTTTAGTCTTGCCCTCATTGAGCTTCTGGCCGATTTTTAACTCTGAAAACAAGGAAAGAATTAAAACATGAACATCTAACTGAAGCTCTAAAGTGCAGATTAAGGCTCTGCAGTACCTGGGGTGGAGGCCATGGTGCTCGTGGATCCTGAGCAGCCCTGAAAGACAAATCACAAAACACGCCAGTGAACTTACAGAAGAATTGCTTCATTTTAGCCGGATTTGATTTCCTAGCAGGCAGCACTTGTTTCTTTTTTAAAGAAGAAAAAAGTGGAAACACAAATCGCCTTTTAACGTGTCACTGTTGTTAGCAACATGTTATCATGTAGCTTGTCTGTAAGGATGTCACATGATTGCCACATTCTTGGTTCTGATGAAATATAAGATACAGTTGTTGAGACCAGGCTAGTTTGAAGTTATTAATGTGATGACAGCTAGACTTTGTTTTTGGTTCATGAAGCTGTCCCACATAGAAATCACACCTTAGGTCATGTGACCCACATAACCCATTGAGTCACACGTCAGCTCAACTGACGGGACCCTTAACGACCTGCATAGAAACCGTGTGGGTCAATGATCCATCACGCATGAGAGGTGAAATGTCTTCATGAACCAAAAACCCTGGTTTCCTTCTACTAGCTTGCAGTTTAATATATTTTTCTTTATTTCCCAATTACATTGAATTTAGAAAGTCAACCACAGGTTAGCAGATTGCACAGCGCAGAAGAGCTAGCTCATCAGGCCAGGACTCTGTGGTCTGTTTACACCTACAGGCCAGTGGCAACTCTTTCAGTGATGATGTGCACATCCTGGTTTGAGTGGGGAGCCGTTGTGTGAAAAGGTGGTGACACCTCTGAACGATTGTTCATCATCTCATAGTGATGTGATTGGTACTCATGGTACCAGTTTGCATACTGACGATCCTGAAACTGAATTGGTGGCTCATTGTTAGTCAGTGGTGCTGGTTTCAGTTGTTATGCAGCTGTTCTGCTTCAGTACTGCACTGTTAAGGTTGTGGTCAGCTGATACTGAAGAAGTCACCTGGATAAGCAGTGAAACATTTCTCCCATTAAAGATCCTGTGACCAGGTGAACAAAACAACTTCCTGGAATTTTCTAACATGGATTAGTGAAAAACACTTAAGACATAACTTTTCCTCAGGTTTGATTAATAAACATCAGCACAACATACATCACAGAGCTGCAGCTTTTGGCTTTACAATATTTGCATCAATCAATCTTTGTTTTTGCAAACTGAAATAATCTCAAATCGAAACATCTTACATTTTACAATTATATTTTTAATGCTGGGCATTTTTATTCAAAAAATATTGAACTTATTATATAATAATCTATCACTCGATTAATCAAGTAGTTGGAGTAGTTTTAAAAGAACCCACACCAGCGTTTATTATGTCAGAGAATACGTCAGTTTTGTAATGGTCACATGAGATCAGTGAATGTTACCTGTGGCGATGGAGCAGGGGAGGCCATTGAACAGACTGAGTTGATCTTTATTATGGGGATGTGGTCCTGCTCTTCTTTACACTGGGTGTGCAGTCTGTCAGCAACAACAGGGCCAAGAGGGTTCAGCTTTTTCAGTGATGTGTGCAGTCCAGGGTCTGGAAGTAAGAAGGACAAAGGTTAACTTACTTTTTAAGTACGACTAGTGGAACATGTCAGCTCCTAACAGGGTTTCATGAGTTGTGCATTTTATTAGCTCACAGCCATGTTCTTATCCATATTTAATTATTTCAGAGGGAGACACATTTCAGACCTTCATCCACAGCTTTCCTCTTCAGTCTTCTGTTTGATGCAGTAGTATTCTCTTTATCGACCTCACTCTCAGAAGCACCTGCAAAATTATATTTAAGGTGATTACAAAAACAGATATAGATATGCTTCTTTGCTGCAAAAGAAAAGAATTGTGTTGGTACTAAACAAAGTAAGACTGGCTTACGACCACCTCGAGACTCATTTTTAAATAAAACACATCTTAAAACCACTTCCTGTGTGGCTGCAGCTCAAGTTGGACCAAGTTGTTTACTAACTGGAAAGTTGGTATTTATTATTATTTCCCTCTACCTTCAAGTCTATTCAGTGTTAAAGGGTCAGTTTACTGAACCACAATTTCTCCATAGATTTGAAGGTTTTAATTAAAATACTAACTAATATGTTTTGTTGATATAAGATTTTGAGAAATATTTTAAGGGACAAAAAACCCCAAACATTTGCTTTTGGCTGTCCGTGGTGTTCCTGCTTGGTTATCACTCATTGTAACTGACCACTGAAAGCATTGTGTAACCTTTTCATCTAATTCATACTGAAGATAATGATGATTAAAAGATCTGCTCACTCATCAACATGTGTTCTTGATCCAAACGATGCTCCTTGATTTTATGCAGCTCTGACTCATAAGTGTTTGATGCCTCGATGGTTACTGACAACTCAAAATCAGAGGTGCAGGTTTTGTCCTCCACAGCTCTCCTCATGTTTGCCAAATTGCCGTCCACCTTATTTTTCTCATCACAGTTGTCAGATATTGTAGCTGTGCTGTTTTCATAAACTAATTTTTGAATTAGAAACTTGACAAATTCTCTGGTCTGAGGCGGCATGCTCTCCAGAGCAGGAACAAGACCGAGGAGGAAATGCTCTGTTGGAGACTGGCGTGGCCGCTTCAGGGACTCCAGGATGGCCAGCTCCACCGCTGATGGACCGTCCCTCGTCCGCTTCGGAGCTGTCCTCCTCTGTGGGCCTGAAAACAAAGCACAAAACAACACAAAGAAATGAGAAGGCTGCTACTAGATTTTCATTTTTAACGTTGAACAAAACAAAAACAGGATATAATCAGATTGGTTGTAGATATTTAGTAAAGGTAATCACAAGGGAATCCAAGCGAGTAAAAAGCTATCAGTGCGTGCTGTACATACCTGTGGGTGCAGCAGCAGGAGCGGAGGGACCAGGGACTGGGGAGCCAGGACAAGCAACAGGTGACGGCTCTGCTGCAGGATCAGTTGGCTCTGTCAAGACAATATTAAATGTTAACAGGTTGAAAACAATAATCATAGAGAAAGTATATAAAGTGGTCCCTGTACTGCAGCAGGGGTTCTCAGAATAACTAGCCCATCAACATGCACTTTATACACTTTTTTTCACACACACACGAACATTAGTCACAGTTCTCACAAGTTGATTCTCAAAGTGCAAACCTTTGTAGATTGCAAAACGTAAAAGTGTTATTATGCCGCGTTGTTTCTTCGTCTGCGCGCCACTTTTGTGCGCCTTTTCCCCTCCCGGTGCAGGTGTCTATTTCCGAATGAGGGTCATAGTTCTGGGTGTTTTTGTGCTGTTTTTTCTATTGGACGTGATGGTTATCAAAACCAAACATGATAAATTATCAAGTGCAGGAGACACGACACGGAGGAGATTTGTCAATCAGGCTGCAGAATGCAATGTTGTACTGTGCAATAAAAAACTGCGAAAAAGCGAGACAGCGACGGATGAACAGCGGGACCACTGCGTGCTGTTTATTAATAGACAATAACATATATTCCTATATGCCAACATGCATAAATTAACTGCCTACATTAATTCATTGCAAACATACCTTCTGACCGGGACTCCCCTGCTGCCTCTTCGGGCTGTCCCTGGTCCTCGGAGTTTTCCACGGTCCCCACCATATTGCAGCTAGTCTCGCGCGGGGTGAGGAAGGGGTCCAGAAACCTCATGATCGCGGAGAACTTCCATTTCCTCCCCGATCCTGCTGCAGACCCGCTCCTCTTCTCCTTCTCCGTCCTCTTCTCCTTGCAGTACGTGTCCCTGAGGCTCTTCCACTTTCTCCTGCAGATGTCCTCTGAATAAACACATTATCTTGTTAGTGGAAAGGTATTTGTACATCAGTGGGAAAATAGTGGGACAGTAGGAGGGCTTGCTAGCTTTTGCGCCGCTTCCCCGGGTCAGTCAAAACTTTCAAAAGAGAAATGAATGGACTTACCAGGTTGCCCAGTCGCTTCACATATTTTCCTCCAAGCTAGGTCCTTTTTATTCCTGTCTCTGTAGAAAAAGCAGGTGGTGTCGTACAGCTCCGGGTGGTTTGCTACAGTAGTAATGAGCCTTTCCTCCATATTGAATGAAGAACGCAGGGCTTAGCTGGACCTGCCACTTTGAACTACGTCAGAGCATCACGTGACCAGGCTCCTGCTTGGTTGTCGCAGACTTGAAGCTGGAGTTCAGATTTTTCTAACGGTGCGTTCACACCGAGCGCGATAGAGGCGAGCGAAAACGCCCCTAATGTGACGCGTGTACATTCGCACTTCAACGCGTGTCCAGGGAAAATCCACCGCGCCTCAAAATTGCAGCTTTCCACGCGCGTGAACCGGAAATGTGGGAGGAAGTTGTGCCAGATGGTATCTTTGCAAGATGGCAGCTGTCGAGCTAGAGCTTGAAGAGAGAGTCTCCCTACTCTATCTACTGTGGAGAGCAGAGCAGCGGCGTAAAAGACGTCCTCGCCGTACCTGGGTCCATCAGCTCCTCCAGAGGCGTGAGCAGTTTGGTGAGTTTCACCATTTGCTCCAGGAGCTGCGCCTAGATGACGGCCGATTCCAGCGATACCACCGTATGTCACCCGGCCAGTTTGAGGACCTGCTTTCCCGCGTCGGTCCCAGGATCGCCCGCCGAGACACCAACTACAGGCGCTCAATCCCACCTGCAGAGCGTCTGTCCATCTGCCTGAGGTCAGTAAAAGTGTTTAATACGGTAGTCCGTTATTGATACCTGTGCTAATATATGCTAAACCATCCGTTCATACACTGCTAACATGGATGTGCTATGCTAACAGTGAACGCCGTCGGTGTTTACTGATAGCAAACTGTGGTAAAGAGACGACTGTGTATAATATTTCCAGCGATACTCGAAAGGTCCCATCAAGTCCCGATATTATTCGATCTCTGCTGTTATCAGTGTTCACAATGATAGCATGGCTGTGGTGTCCATCAGTGTATGCTCTCGGTGTTTGCTTTGTAGTGATACACACCGCTTTTCTGTTATGTAGACCAGGTTTAATTCTGGGATAGTTGAATATTTCCATATAATCCCCGCAGACTGTTATAGATTACATCAAACATACAATATGTAATTATGCTTGTAATTACAAAATGGTTTAAGGAAGATCTATGTTTTGTAATTTAAATGTGACATCACACAAGTGTTTGGGGATTTGAATAATGTATTTTGCAACTGCAGTACACATAATACTGATTTCAAACAATTATGTCCAGGTTCCTTGCCACCGGGGACTCCTTCAGGACCATCGCGTTCAGTTTCCGAGTTGGTGTGTCCACGGTGTGCCAGATCATACCCCAGGTAGCGACGGCCATCTGGGACTGTCTAGTGGACGACTTCATGGCTGTGCCTTCAACTGCAGACTGGCGGTCCATTGCAGAGGGATTCCAGGAGCGCTGGAACTTCCCCCTCTGCTGTGGAGCTCTGGATGGGAAGCACGTCCAGATGAAGGCACCCCCCAACTCAGGATCCATGTTCCACAACTACAAGGGAACTTTTTCCATTGTTCTCCTTGCCGTTGTGGATGCAAGGTATCGCTTCCGCATCATTGATGTTGGGGGGTACGGGAGGACCAGCGACGGTGGTATTCTGGCCAACTCCACCTTTGGTCAGGCCCTTCGGGCTGGGACTCTCCATCTGCCACCTGACCAGCCTCTACCTGGCGGCGAACACCGTGGAGCCCAGCCCCATGTCTTTGTGGCTGATGAAGCGTTCCCGCTGCAGCGTGAGCTCATGAGGCCATTCCCTGGACGCCTCCTCCCTCTAGAGAAGAGGATCTTTAACTATCGCCTTTCCAGGGCCAGGATGATAGTGGAGGGTGCCTTCGGTGCCCTCTCCTCACAGTGGAGATTGTATCGGCGCCCCATGGAGCTCCGTCCTGAAATTGCAGAGAAGTGTGTGAAGGCAACGTGTGTCCTCCACAATTTCCTGTGCTGTTTGGATGACAGAGGGGCAGCTGCTGTGAGGGGTGTGGCACCTGCTGTGGTGGAGCCGTTGCAAGGCCTGGGTCGTGTAGCAGCAAACCACTCCCCCAGAGAGGCTGTCCTGGTGAGGAAGAAATTCATGGCCCACTTCTCGGCAGAGGGAGCTGTGTCTTGGCAGCCAAAGGAGTAGCCTGTGTGAAGTCCGAGTGACTCCCCCACAACGGCTCTTTTAAGAGCCACCCACAAACCTCCAAAGAGTGTTCCTGTCTTCTTATATTTGTCTTAATAAATGGAGCTCCACTCCAAAATAAACTAACCTCTTTTTCTCTATTAAGTAACTTGTCTTCACTATATTCCTATATACACTGTGATGCATAAATGTGCAACCTTATTGACAGTCATTATTTTCATGTATGAACCGCTGTTACAATGAAAACTGTCACTTACATATATCATATAGGAGACACACACATTGATATACACTAAATATTTATTCCATTACACTATTGTTTGTGTTGCCAATTCATGCACCCGCGTGATGTAGTGTACAGTCATTGCACACTTTCTGTATAAATCCAGTGAACTGCATTTGACTCCTCAAATGTCACTGTGTGTGTCAGCTATGTGATGTATTTAACTGGCAATCCCCATTGTACCAACCAACGATGTTGGGAGGCACTATCGCACTTTTGCATACCACTGTAGTAGTATAGTTATGTCATTGGTGTAACATTGTGTGAATTCTACTTGTGTCAAGTCGTGTGTCAACATTTGCTGTGCAGTGGCACGGAGACATTGGTCATTACAAATGTTTATTAGGAAGAATATATAACTTCACTACCAAAAACATTAAACACAAATATATGTACATTAGACTATTTACAGAGGGACAGGAATAAAAAGCACCCAGCTTGGAGTGGAAGAGCCTCAGGGAGGAGGAGGACAAGGATATCAACATTGTTCCTGCCCTGGAGAGCCTGCTGCCTCATCAGAAAACTACTGATCAGTGGGGTCCAATCTTTCCAGATTTAACACAGCTGTGCTGTTTTCATAAACTAATTTATGTATTTGGAATTTCATGGATTCTCGTGTCTGCGGCGGCATGCTCTCCAGGGCAGGAGCAATGCTCTGTTGGAGACAGGTGTGGCCTCTTTAGGGACTCCAGGATGGCCAGCTCCACTGCCGATGGACCATCCTGGGACCCGTCCGTCGACCGCCTTCGAGCTATCCTCCTCTGTGGGCCTGTAAAACACAGCACAAAACAACACAAAGGAATGAGAAGGCTGCTACTCGATTTTCATTTCCAAATTTGAAGAAAGAGAAAACAGGATATAGACAGATTGGTTGTAAAGGTGATCACAGGGGAATCCAAGCGAGTGGAATGCTATCAGTGCTTGATGTACATACCTGTGGGTGCAGCAGCAGGGGTGGAGGGACCAGGGACTGGGGAGCAACAGGTGTTTGCTCTGCTGCATGATCAGTTGTCTCTATCAGGAAAATATTACATGTTAACAGGTTGAAACCAATAGTCAGAGAGGGATTATTTGCAGTGGTTTCTCATGTATTGCAGCACATGGACAGTAGTCGCAGTTCTCACAAGTTGATTCTTAAAGTGCAAACCGATTTTACACATGAACGTATTGTTATTGCGCGCTTTTCCTCCGTCTATGCGCCATGTTCGTGCGCCTTTTCCCCTCATGGTGCAGGTGTGCATTTCCGAATGAGGGTCATAGTTTATGCGTGTTTTTGTGCTCTTTTTCCTTCTGGACGTGATGGTTATCACAACCAAACATGATAGGTTTGGCAAGCGCAGGAGACACGACACGGAGGAGATTTGTCAATTGGGCTGCAGAATGCAATGCGCATTGCGCGCGGGGGGGGGGAAAGTTCTCCACGGTCCGCACCATATTGCAGCTAGTCTCCCGCGGGGTGAGAAGGGGTCCAGAAACCTCATGATCGCGGAGAACTTCCATCTCCTCCCCGATCCTGCTGCAGACCCGCTCCTCTTCTCCTTCTCCGTCCTCTTCTCCTCATTATAGGTGTCCCTGAGGCTCTTCCACTTTTTCCTGCACATGTCCTCTGAATGAACACATTATCTTGTTAGCAGAAAGGTATTTGTACATCAGTGGGGAAATAGCGGGATGTCGGCGGGCTTGCTAGGTTTTGCGCGGCTTCATCGGGTCAGTATGACAATTACAAAGGAGAATGAATGAACTTACCAGGTTGCCCGATCTCCTCACTTATGTGCCTCCAAGCTAGGTCCTTTTTATTCCTGTCTCGATAAAAGTAGCAGCTGGCATCATATAGCTCTGAATGGTTGGCCACGGCATTGATGAGCTTTTCCTCCATATTGATTGGCGTATGACGGGCTCTGGCTGGATCTGCCCTTTTGACCTAGGTCAGGGCCACGTCACCGGCCTCCCGATTGGTTGTTGGGGCGCGATTTGACGCCAGAGTTCAGATTTTCCAACTCGAGCGGTTGGCGCGATACGCGCATGTGCACAAAATGCAACACAGAATCTGACACGTGTGGTTTTCTTCGCGAGTCAAACGCGCCCCACGCGCTACACTTACGCCCCTTTCAGGCGTTTTGGCGATGCAAATCTGCTTCCGCATTTTCGCCAGATGCGCAATCACGTGTCATCGCGCTCTTTCCATTGACTTTACATGTGAACCTGACGCTCTGGCCGCCTCAATCGCGTTCGGTGTGAACGCACCGTAACTCGAGCGGTAGGCGCGACACGCACAAATGCACTAGTGATGGGATTTCCGACTCCTTTTACAGAATTGGAGTTTTCGGCTCGACTCACTAAGAAGATCCGACTCCTTCGGCTCCCAACCGACTCTTCAGGTTGTTTTGTTGCTTTAATTTATTATTAACAACAATATAAAATTATGCACAAAAGGAATTACTAATGGAAAAAACCGTGGTTTTATTTATATATGTTTATATATAAATATATATGGTGAGACAAACCACGTACAAACTCCAAAGCAGGTACAAACTCAAAAGCACGTACAAACTCCAAAACACATTTCTAGCGTTAACTGAACTTCCAAAACAGAGCTACCTAGATCACCTAGATCACTTAAATTGCACAATTGAAAGCATGTGTGTTTTGTTTGTGTATTTATACACAAGCACTCATATATATTCAAATAATTAAAAAAAAAAGTTCATTTACCTGTTACTACCACACACCAAATCCGGTCACTGGTACTTCCTGGCTTGTGTAACCACTAGGTAACAAAAGCTCAATACTGCCCCTGGCATCCTGGAGTTTGGAATATGTACATGCTTCGGAGTTCGTACGTGTTTTCGAGTTTGTACGTGCTGCTTTGTCTCTAGGAGCCACCGTAAATATACTTTTATTTATTCACTCCACATAAAATGTAATAAATAAATCATATAATACAAAAACCCAACTATTCACATTTCAACGTTTAACTATTTAAATTTTCAGCTTTTTCCCTTTAAACAAATTTAAAGTGAAACACCACAAAACACAACACAATCAAATATAAATTGAAAATATGAAATATGAAAACAAAAAGGAGATGCATGTTCTCTGTCATATGGGCCTGCATGAATAAACATTCTGAATCCTTTTTCATCCGCAACCTAAAATAGTTGTGGATGATTACTATACCTTTCTAATGTGACATTGTTGTCCCTGGCTCCCTTTCTCTCTCTTTTCCTCCCGCTCCGGGGTCCGTTCTTCGTACCTCGCTTACTGAAAGTTGCTGACAAATTAAACTCGTAAGTGATCCATGATATTACATTATATCATGTGATATTATATTATACCACATTATATTATATTACATCATATCCTCTTCCACATTAGAGCCACAACAGGACCCACTAGAACATGGGAACAAGTAAAAGTGAAATATAAGAATATACTACAGAATGGTAATATTTATCACTTATGTTGCTTTTAGTCTCTTGAAAAGAGACCCTGAAATAATGTGTTTGTTTGTCTATAACAGCAACCAAGAAAAGGGCAGAGTAAATAAAGACAGGTGGTGGTCCTGCACCCTCTCGTCACACCCCTTTATTTGCCATTTATTGACATTGTGGGTTTTTTTGTGTGTAGTTTCACATAACACTCCATCACTTTTACCTGTTCCCATGCAAGGGGTGGCTGAAGCATGCACAGTAAGTTGGGAGATATCTATCCATCTATAGAGAGAGAGAGAGAGAGAGAGAAAATAATACCCTCACGGGAGAATCGATATCTCTCTATGAGCACACACGTCGCGCTGAGCTAAAGGATCCCGTCTATCCCGCAATATACGCTGAATTCTGAACACTCTCCTTATCAATCTTGCACCTTCCAACGGGTTGCTCGCGTACAAACGGACAGGACATGGCTGCGACAGACTTCCCAAATCCACCTTCGCTTTTATAGCCGTGGTCTCTCATGTTGA
Organism: Oreochromis niloticus; assembly: GCF_001858045.2. Classification (NCBI taxonomy): domain Eukaryota; kingdom Metazoa; phylum Chordata; class Actinopteri; order Cichliformes; family Cichlidae; genus Oreochromis; species Oreochromis niloticus. Next base: position 73,157,401 of record NC_031967.2, on the reverse strand, counting down.
TTGCACGTAGTAATTTACTATTACTACTCTAAAATATGGATTACATCTGAAATAATCAAATACATGAAATAGAATGATTAATAGTACATTTCCCTTTTTTTTCGGAAATGACCTGTATGTATCTGTATTAAATCAATAAAAGAATCACATGCTGCATTATCTTTAGTTACATTGATAATATTTATTTATGGTAAAACAGTGGCGAAATATCGCTGTTGCTTTCGTATAAATGAAGCGGACATACCTGAGTGGCCGCGAACTAATCCTGTTTACATAAAGTAAGCCTGCTCCCAAGCAAGTTTACGCTTACGGATCTGTTGCTATGACAGCAAGTCCCGGATGAGCTTTGGAGAACCGAACGATCCAAGATCACGCAAAATCGTCAACAATCAAATCCGGCTAACTTACTTAGCGAGGTACGAAGAACGGACCCCTGTTCCTGTGCTGCTGCGAGTGCAACCACCACCCCTCCCCGGTCTGCTTAGCGTAAGCACAAGGCTTGCGTGCGGATTGAAGCGGAAAAAAGTGGAGCCAGCTCGCATCGTTTACGTCAAAGATCCGGCTCTAAGAGCTGTTTTGTTCGCGACCGACACATCATAGGTTCCCAGATGGTACAGTGGACACATGTGTGACTCCTGTTGTAAGAGCCAAAGTCAATGTTTATGTTTTGCTTATTTGTTATGGTGGCACAGGTGTATATGTAGCTGTTGCTGTTGTGTAGTCTATCGTGCAAGTGGTGTGAAATGTCCATGTAGGAAGGACGGCACTGCAACGCTGGACTTGCCCTTACTCTGGGCTCCCTCTTTGTTCTGGCAACTGGTACAAAGAAAACAGCACAATCATCATTAACAGTGTGCAAAGCAACTGCAACATTCAGTCCACCAGCTCGGGAGTATTTTCCTTTTGCATTTCTTTTTTTCTTTCCAAACATAACACTTAACAAATGACTAAGATATATTTATACAACACAACATCAACAAAGTCTTTCTTTAAAAGTTCTAGCTGAAACCAAACCTGTGATCGTATAGTAGCAGTATTATTTATTTATCTCCTTTTTCCTAACGAACAACAACAATAACATATAAAACAACTTGTCTATTATAAAACAATCATCATTGTTCATCTTTTTTTTTTCTTCTATACAACAGCATCAATTAAAACTTATACTTAACAGCGCCTACCTGGTACAAAGAAAACAGCACAATCATCATTAAGAGTGTGCAAAGCAACTGCAACATTCAGTCCTGTTGACAAAAATTAGAACAATTATAATCACACAGAGAAACATTAGAGCTGAGTGCAAGTGAAAAAAAACACCCAACTAGCTAACGAGTATTAGCTTAGCATGCTAACTAAAAATGCTACTCGTGAATAAAGTTACTACCCATGCATCAAAATGCCTGTAACTTTCAGGATACATGCTAGCACTGCTTACAATCAAAATACATGTTGACAATTACCACTATAAGAATGTTTTCATTAATACACATACACAATTGACAGGAGTGTCGCTCACAAGCACCTACCACCAGCTCGGGAGTATTTTCCTTTGCTGAGGCATGCGCTGTGCAGCAACTTGGAACCTTAACAGTTGCGGTATTTGTCCACCAGGTGGCTCCAACTATTCACAAAGCACATCAATTTTGAGGAAATTCATTAAGCTATTTTCTAACTCTGTTACATATAGCTTTACCTGCATCTCAGCTGATGACATGTGGGTGTGGTCACAGTCTATTTTCCTGATGTCGGTGTCCGCAGCAGGTGTGTTGGGTGAGTGGTTTGTGGGTAAACTTTTCTGTTCACCGTCAGTTTTTGGCACACCAGTTAATCTATGTGCTATTTGTGAATTGAATGAAAGTGCAAACGTTTGTTTTTGTTTTGTTCTTAAAATAAATACGCAAAGTACAAGTACGACTCATTATGAATTATTGGAAGCGCGTCACAGGGACACAACCAACTCAGCCGGTGTTCCAGATCTACTGGCGTTTAGATCAACTGGCGTTGGTCAAACAGATGTGTGGCAGTCTTGCGTTTCAGGAGCTGCTACCGACAAAACAGCAAAAAACGCCAAATATGTCATCCGTAACACTTGTGAGGTTATCTCAAACACACTCCATCAGTCTTGATGCCATTGAACAACAAAATGTTTAAAAATGTCGCGAGTTTACCTGGTGATAGCCTCATGCTCGACACGATCGCGAAAACAGCAAACAATTAACACCACACCGGTGTTGTTCACAGGACAGCGAGAATAAACGATCAGGAGACTCTTGTCGTCGTTATCGTTCCCCTCGCACGTTTTATTTCTGCGGTTTCAGCGTTTTATGCTCAAAACAAAAGCGAGCAGTTTACTTTGTGTGCACTAACATGGACTCGAATCAACTAGCGCCACCTCTGGCCAAGTGCCACAGCCTACAGCCAGATCAACTTGTGACACACATCTGCAGCACGTTTGAATTCGTTTCATGCACAATACATGTGTACTTTTCAATTGTGTCTGTTTGTGCGTCATGCAAATAAACCTTTGAAATGAATGAAATTATATCATATATTTATTATTGGCCTACAGTTGTACAAAATCCCAAATTATATACACAAAGTCATAGAAATCACCACTCCAATTGGTCATCATGATTTTAATATTCTCTTTTTCCATAACAATGAAATACGCCTTGGACAAATATGACACATCAATAGTCATTAGTGTTGTCACATCACATCCTATAAGCATCTTCTGTCTCTGTCCTTTCTCTGGAAATGAATATCTCCAGCCAATATAGGCAATCCATCAACATGGCTGGAGAGTTGGTTGTTATATACAGTCTGTATAAGCGTGGTTAATCTAATGAACATTTGTAATCGCTACAGGAGGTGCTGAAAAATGGCCGGGGCTTCAAACAAGCCAAACGGAAGTGTGACGAATTGGTACGAACCATACAGAGTGGAGAAGGCCGTTTTTGTCTTTGGACTCTGCAGACAAGGGAACCTGCCAACCAGCTGCGTTTCAAAGTGGTGCTCCATGAGAGTCGTGCACACGGACAGGGGGGAGAACACATCTGCAAAGCGCGGTTGCAATGCAGGAACATCTGCTTTATTGGAATGTGTGACATGTTAGTCACAATGCATCCTAAACACACTCTCTAAAAACCTCATGCCCACAGCACAATTTTGAGAAAAATCTAATATTTTTGTCCTTGAAGACCATTTCAGAGTTTTTAATGAGCTGCAGGAACCCTGTTCAGTGTGAGTGGAGAACAGCCAAGTCTCCTCCTCTGATAAACCTCCACATGTTCCACTGAAAACAGTTAGATTAGTTTGAATGTGAAATCATGGCTCAAACTACTTGTTCTGAGACCATTTCTTCATTTTTCACACCAAACTGTTTAATAACACAAACGTTACACAGAGTTCATCAAATATAACTAACGCTTTAACATTATCAGGATTTCATAATACAAACTTTAAATCAACAGGAAAACAGCTGCAGAACATGTGGATCAAAATGAATTCATTAAAAAATAACACGTGGACTTCAAGGATACAGTAAATACACTAAAGTGAAAGGAGGAGCCAAAATTTGAAGTTATTTGAATTAAGTAAAAGTCACCTGTGATCTTTAAAATGGTCCTGATGTGTGCTGCTGTTTTTACCTTTCAACATTTCTTTGCTGCCACTGTGAATACGAATGTGTTCTTTCCCCAATTAAATAAAGGTTACACTGACTCACTGCTTCATCTTCTGGCACAAACTGGTATTATATGGAAGCACAGCCCCAAACCAGTTTAGCTTGAGTTTCTTTTTTCTGGACATAAAGTCACAGCAGGTGTTGTTTCAAAACTGGTGGACAGATTTAGTTCATTTTGGAGGTTTTAAAAGCAAATGCTGTGAAAATATTTGCAGTTTTGGGAGAAAATGATTTAAGAGAAGGAATTACCACAGCAAAAGTTTAAATATGAATGAAGGATAGAAATTTAACTGAGGTAACACATAACATGAATACTACTACTAAACACTACTGTGTCCTAAGGGAACAAAGAATAAAATGTAACAGGGATAACATTTTAGAGAATTAAAATCCCTCAAAGGAAAAAACATAAACTTGATATGCATATCTATACATGCAGCTTCCTAAATGTAACATTCAGGTTTATTCACTGCAGGTCCAGAAATCAGAGCTACCTCATCAGATCCAAGTGTGACATCAGCTGACACTCTTTACAGGAGATTCCATCTGAACTCTGTGGAGCCTGATCTCAAGGTTTTTAAGTCTGACCCTGAAACCAGAAGAGGATCTTTCTCTCTCTTCAGATTCATTGTGATCCAGTGATTTCAGTCCTGCATGATCAGGCTGATGTTTGCACAGAGCAGATAATGAAGTGAATGTTTTTGCACATTGGTAACAGTGAAACAGTTTATTTACAGTGTGGGATCGTTTGTGTTCGGAGTATGAACTGAGATTCCTGAAGCTCTTGTCACACTGGTCACAGCTGAAGTTCACTTCCATGTGTGTACGTTCATGTTTGTTACGATGACCTGATTGTGAGAAGCTTTTGTCACAGTGTCTGCACTTGTATGGTGTCTCTCCTGTGTGGATTCGCTTATGCTATTTTATTGAATTATGTCCAGTGGTGAAGGATGACCCACACTGGTCACAGATGTGCTTTTTGACCCCACTGTGGAAGAGTTCATGTATTTTTAATGTACTTGGTGTGTGGAAGCCTCTCCCACATTCTTTGCAGTAGTTCATTTTGTCTCCAGTGTGTCTACGTTGATGAGGTTTTAGGTCCCGTTGATGATTGAAGTTTTTCCACAAAGGTCACAGAGAAACTCTTTTCCACCACCACAGTGACGACAGGGTTGAGAACTGGATCCATGTGCTTTGCTCCACTTCTAAACAAAGACAGCATCTCTGCGAACGTCCAATTAAATTTTACTATTTAGATTACAACACTCAGCTTACTGAGAGAAAATGATTCTTCATTTTTCCAAACAGTTCATTCAGTATAACTCCATAAGTTTACTGATCAGACTTGTTCCAAACAATCAGGTTAAAAATACAAGATAAAAATAAATACATACCTCACAGTAACTGCACCTGTAGAGTTACTTTCAGGTGTGGATCTGTTGGTGTTTTTTCAGCTGATATGGATATTGAAAAGACTTTCCACACAAGTCACAGCTGTAAGGTTTAACTCCACTGTGGATGAGTTGGTGAGTTTTTAAGCCGCTAGCCTGGGAAAAAGACTTTCCACACAAGTCACAGTTGTAAGGTTTAACTCCACTGTGGATGAGTTGGTGTCTTTTCAAGTCTCCAGCCTGGGTAAAAGACTTTCCACACAAGTCACAGCTGTAAGCTTTAACTCCACTGTGGATGAGTTGGTGAATTTTTAGGCTTTGAGCATGGGTAAAAGGCTTTCCACACAGGTCACAGTTGTAAGGTTTAAGTCCACTGTGAATGAGTTGGTGTTTTTTTAAGTTTCCAGCCACGGTAAAAGACTTTCCACACAACTCACAGCTGTAAGGTTTAACTCCACTGTGGATGTGTTGGTGAGATTTTAAGTGTGCAGCCTGGGTAAAATCCTTCCCACACAACCCACAGCTGTAAGGTTTAACTCCACTGTGTAACACTTGGTGTGTTTTTAGGCTTTGAGCCTGGCTAAAAGACTTTCCACACAACTCACAGCTGTAAGCTTTAACTCCACTGTGGATGAGTTGGTGAGTGTTTAAGCTTCCAGCCTGGGTAAAAGACTTTCCACAAAACTCACAGCTGTAAGGTTTAACTCCACTGTGGATGAGTTGATGCCTTTTTAAGTCTCTGGTCTGGGTAAAAGACTTTCCACACAAGTCACAGCTGTACGGTTTAACTCCACTGTGGATCAGTTGGTGTGTTTTTAAGTTTCCAGCCTGGGTAAAAGACTTTCCACACAGGTCACAGCTGTAAGGTTTAACTGCACTGTGGATGAGTTGGTGAGTTTTTAAGTTTCCAGCCTGGGTAAAAGACTTTCCACACAGGTCACAGCTGTAAGGTTTAACTGCACTGTGGAAGACTTGGTGTGTTTTTAGGCTTTGAGCCTGGGTAAAAGACTTTCCACACAATTCACAGCTGTAAGGCTTAACTCCACCGTGGATGAGTTGGTGTATTTTTAAGCTTCCAGCCTGGGTAAAAGACTTTCCACACAATTCACAGCTGTAACCTTTAACTCTACTGTGGATGAGTTGGTGTATTTTAAAGCTTCCAGCCTGGGTAAAAGACTTCCCACACTCATCACAGCTGTAGGTTTTCTCTCCCTTTCTTCTGTGAGGTTTGTCGGCCTCCTGAGAGCGCTGACTACTCGCTCCATGTTGGTCCTGCAGTGACAGAGATACAAACAGAGGCAGTGAGTGAAATGCAGTCGTGGAACAAACTGAAACTCCCTCCATCAGTGGAATCAAACATGTCAACAGAAACACATTGTAGCTGTGTTACCACCACCTTCTGGTGATAGTATCACATTACAATGATGTGCTACAATGAGAGTTGTAATGAAAATGACATTATTGAAGAAATATTGATCTCAGTAGAGAAACTCTTTTATTTCAGAATTTTTTTTGAATCCAACTGATGATATTGTTGTTTCAATGTGTGTAGAGAAAATATGATCTTTGTATTTTCTTGTAACTTCTGTGGTTTTTGGTTGTGAATGTAGATTCTGTATATATGGAGGAGCCCAGGATGGAAAAGATAAAGCTGCTGTTAACATGTTTTTAAAAACCAACCAGCTGTACACACAGTTTCTATAACAGTGTAACTGTGATGTTTTTCTCACCTTTTGTGTTGAAGTCATTGTTTCCTCTGTAGTGGCTGAGCTGAGTCCAAATGGCTGAAAATGTTCCTCTGCTGCTCCACCAGACTCTTCTCCTCCTGTTACTCAGCTGTGACACAAAAAGTATATATATGTATTTTATTCCTGACAAAAAAAAGAAGAGCAAATAAACATGACTAAACTCCTCAGTGACAACAATACCTATGAAGCTTCAAGGTGAAACCCCAGAAGCAACTACAAATAGAAAGTCATCAGTTGCCTACAAGAACTTGAAAGGAAAAACCACTGACCCCCTGCATGTCATCGCCTTTATCCAGGGGATGCTACACCCTGTATATATGGACTTCCATAGATCCACAAAGACGGAGTCCCGATCAGTCTCAATGGTAGCAGTATAAACTCAGCCACCTACAACATTTCAAGCACCTCATTACCATCCTAGCTCCCTTAGGATGGTAATGAGGTTTTAAAAAAAAACATTTCGAAACTCATTTTGTTAATGTGGAATTCTAAAATTATTTTACAAATGGAGAATTTATTCTACAATTCATCGTCTAAGCATCTAACAGTTGTGTATTTTGATGTGTGTGGCTATTGTGGTTCTCCATATGGTGGTACAAATAAAGGACATAGAGGAAGTGGCACACATCACAAGGGGGTACATGTTGAAGGTGCTAACATCACACAGTGTGGTTGGCTAGGTTAACTCACAAGCAGAATTTAGCTGTGCCTGACTACAATAGAGACTTTCTTCTTTAGACGTTTCTGAAACAAGAAGGTGTAGTAAACAGATTTGTTTCAGAAAAAGAGGAAAGTAATTAAAACGACATACATAAGCACAGAATGTTTTAACACATACACACACATGCAATGAAGCTCATGAATACCAGATGGTATTTTAAGCCTGTGTTTCTGATTTTATCACCTTGTTCGGTTCACTTAGTGAGATGAGAAACGATATATGAACTAGTGGACTAATATTATATTAGGAAAGATGATTGAATGATAGCAGGGGTGAACAGAATGCAGCAGAGGGTTTAAATGAGTGAGACTAAAAGATTCTTAGTTTCTTGTTCCTGATGATCAGATAAACGATGAGTTTAAAATCCAGTTAAGGAACGAAGAAGGCCAAAGATTTTAAGTTTTTAGGAATAATTGTTGATTTACAGCTTAAATTGGACAAGAATAGAATAGAATAGAATAGAATAGAATAGAATAGAATAGAATAGAATAGCCTTTATTGTCATTGTACAGGGTACAACGAAATTGGAGTGTCACTCCCTTGGTGCAAAATGCAATAATAAATATAAATGTAAAATATAAAAGGTACAATAAAACAATCGTAAGTAGTCAAACAATAGTAAGTACGATATATACAGGATAGCAGCAATAATATAATGACAGTATGAATAGCAGCATAATATAATGACAGTGACAGTATGGTATAGCTAAGTAGGTTCAATTGTTTTTGTGCTTATTTACTACGGTGATAGCTCTGGGAAAGAAGCTATCCCTGAATCTGTTTGTCCTGGTTTTATGTGACCTGTATGTTCGGCCTGACGGTAATAGTTCAAACACTTGGTTGCTGGGGTGAGAATGGTCCTTGATGACATTGCCAGCTCTGCTGAGGTACCGAGAGTTTGCAATGACCTCCAGGCTGGGCAGAGAGCAGCCAGTGATCTTCTGGGCTGTGTTGATGACCCTCTGCAGTACTTTCCTGTCTGCAGCTGAGCACCCTGCATACCATGTTGTTATACCGTACATTAGGATGCTCTCTATGGTGGCTCTGTAGAATGTCACCAGCAGCCTCTCCTCCAGGTTGTTCCTCCTGAGCACTCTCAGAAAGTGGAGACGCTGCTGGGCCTTTTTTTTTTTTTTTTTTACCACCGCCGTAGTATTTGCAGTCCAGGAGAGATCATCAGAGATCTGCACGCCCAGAAACCTCATGCAGTGCACCCTCTCCACACAGTTCCCGTGAATGTAAAGTGGGGCCGGGTCTGCTCTGCCCTTCCTGAAGTCCAAGATAAGTTCTTTAGTTTTCGTGGTGTTTAGTTGGAGGTTATTAACTGAACACCACTCAGTCACTCTGTTGACCTCATCTCTGTAGTCCGACTTATCCCCCCTTGAGATGAGTCCAACCACTGTGGTGTCATCCGCGAACTTTATGATGGTGTTTGAGAGATGGGTAGGGGAGCAGTCGGATGTGTAGAGTGTAAACAGGAGGGGACTCAGAACACATCCTTGTGGAGACCCGGTGCTGAGTGTGATGGTGCTGGACAGGTGGGGGCCGAGTCTGACAGACTGTGGTCTATTTGTCAGGAAGTCCTTGATCCAGAGGCAGATGGGGGTGGAGAGTCCAAGGTGAGACAGTTTCTGGACCAGGATCTCCGGAATGATATGATTGAATGCTGAGCTGATGTCCAGGAAGAGCATTCTCACATTGCTTCCTCGGTGCTCCAGGTGACTCAGCGCAGTGTGGAGCGCTATGGTGATAGCGTCCTCGGTGGATTGATTTGTCCTGTAGGCAAATTAGTGGGGGTCCAAAGTGGGAGGCAGACCAGCCCTGATGTGCTGACAGACCAGTCATGTAATCTTCTTTCATGTAAGCATGTAAAGAAGATTGCTAAGACGGTCGAGGCTAATCTGAATCGTTTTGAGTTAATTCAGCACTATATACCTGCTTGAGCAGCTCAGTTATTTATGCATTTGTCACGTTCCTGGGTCTTTGGACCCAGGGTTTTGAGTTCTAGTTTATTTTTGATGTTTATGGTTTATGTTTAAGTTCTTTAGGTCAGCGAAGTTCATTTGGTTATTAGATTTCCCTTTTATTTTCTTCCCCTGTATTTAAGTTTCTCTCACCCTTTGTGTTTCATGCTGAGTGTCTTATATTACCAAGTTTGTATTGTCATGTCTGAATCTCATGTTTCCTGTTTTATTTTGAAGGTCTGTGTCCTGTGTCAAATCTGTTCGATGGCATCATTTAGGGCTGCACAATTAAACGCTAGAAAATCGCGATCTCAATTCATACTTATGTGCGATCTCATTTCCAAATGACAATGATGTAAGGAGAAAAAAAAAAAAGATGACGATTATACCGCATTTTGATCCGGGACATAATCTCCATGAAAACAAGCGCTCACTCTTCATGCTCAACAAATGACAAGGGCGGAGCCTTATACCACGTGATACAGAAGCCAGCTGGCAGGGAAAAAACAATGGAGAGCACGTGAGAGAAACTGCTGGAGGGGAGAAAACACAATGAGTGCAGAGGAAAAGCTCGCTGATGGCGGTGAGAATGACAACCCCACTGTAACATTAATTCCAAGAAAAGGTTCTCATTCCTCTGTGTGGAAGTTTTTTGGTTAAAAGAAGATGATGAGAGTCAAAAAAATATAATTTGCAAGCTGTGTTTTGCCATAGTAGCATCACCGCAAAGCTAACACTACGGATTTGTATTACCACCTTAAACGTCACCATAAAGTGCAATATGACGAAGCTGTAAAGGTCAAGAAAGTGACAGGAGAAAATCCATCCCGGTCAACCACCCAAGCATCAATAACGGGAACCTTATACAGTGCTTCCCCATACCTGTCAAACTCCCCCAGGCACAAATAAATTACGGAGGCTATCACTGTTAGAGTGAATTGTTAAATGTTTGTCATTTTTATGCTTACCATCCATTTCTACATTGTTTAACTGTGGGATGAAAGCAATTCCACAGTCCCCCTCCCCAGATTCTTGAGTTTTTGGGTGAGGGGCTGTAGGTTTGATTACAGACACATCTTATCTGGAAGGTCTGTTTGATGTAAGCTACCTGCTCAGCAGGAGGTCTCTCTTTCACACACACACACACACACACACACACACACATACATACACACACTGCCTCATCTTTGTAACCAAGGGGGGTTAAGAGGGGAGGTACATGTTGTAAACTATTGTGTGAACTGTAACAGTTTGTCAATAAATAGCTGCGAGGGAAGCTGCTCTTTGAAGGACTTTTGGCTGGAGACAGGTTAGGAGCGTGAGCTCCAAGAGCTGGTTCTTGACCAAAGGCCTCCCTTGTGCAAGTAAAATCGATCGATCGCTGTTGCCTTGTTTTTCTTTCATGGGAATAAGTCCTGGATACAGCGGGGTCTGAGTTTAGACCCAACATTTATTTGGTCCTTCGAGAGCCGGAACCTAACACATCGCATCCACCGCGAGGAGAGGGAGAGGACGCCTCGCAACGTCTGGGATGATTGACGGAAAGCCCTAGTGCCTTGTTTGTCACTAGGCCGGACAGTTTGCGCCTGAACTCCCCACGGGATGGATGGCGATTGACGGGATACAGAGACTCTTCCCATGAACGAAAACAACACGAACAGTGAGTAGAAAAGGCCTTATGCGTCACTGAGACTGCGCGGGCAGATGCGGGTCCAGGGGGGCTCTGGTTGCACGGGTTTCACGCGAATCTAAAACAATAGAGAGCGGCTACGTGACCGTGCGGTTTCTCGCAGGTACGGGAGTGCGCCAGCCGTGCGGGAAGGTCGCAGGCTACCAAAGAAACGGCTCCGTAGGTGCGCGGTTTCACGCGAGCACGGGAGTGCGTTGGACTGTGCGTTTACCACGCAGGTCCATGAGAGCTGTGCGTGCAGACGCAAGCGATAAGCCTATGTTGTGTGTGTGCGGGCCAGACGTGGTCTGCATGAGTGTGGCTGATTGTTGTCTTGTAATGGAGACTAAACATTGTAAGTCTGCCTTGAAAGAGAATGAAATAACTGCAAAGTTTTTATTGGGCAGCACGTGGTGTGTGGTTTGTTGATGAATGAAGTGAAATTGTGCTCTAAGCAGAAGCAAGTGTAAGTGTGTCTGATGTCACGGTGTGTGTGAAAAGGTATCCAGCTGGGGCAGACGTGATTCTACAAGTCACCTGCCCAGCAGACAAAGAAATAACATACTTGTGTGGTTAATGATAGCACGAAGAGTGTAGATGTTTCTCAGCCTGAAACAGCTGTAATGCTACTTTCTGTTTTGGAGAGAAGGATAGTTTAAAAACAACAGAGAGAGAGAGAGAGATGTGTGTTGTTTTGAGCAGTGATGAGAATAATGAAAATGTGATGAGAGAGGAACACAAAAACATACAGAAAATGCATTAACTATACTAACCCTACATGCATATACACAATAAATGATACTCATGAAGACCAGACAGCATCTTAAGCATGAGATTCTGTTTGTCATCTTGTCCAAGTCACTAGTAAGATGAAAGTGATACATAGACTAGGGGACTGAATATTATAGGAGGACAGATGACTGCATCATAGAGGAAAACTGAATGCTGATGAGGGGTCTTACATGAGTGAGCTGATTGTGAGTTTCTGGTGTGCACTGTAAAAACGATAACTAGTAATTGTTGATTTGAGTAAAGTTTTCAAATTAAACTGACTTAGAAATAAAACTTTCCATTTACAACCTAAAATAGCTTGTCTGCCCAACAAATTTCTTCCATTGTTGTCCTAACTAAGATTTTCTAGCGAGCATAACAAAGATTATCAACTTTTGAGTAGATTTTTTGAGTTGAGCTGGGAACCAGTGGGAAACCCCGTAGGTGACTGGCACATGTGGTCTGAATAAGTTTGAACTAGACCAAACGAGCCTGAGGAGACTGTGTGATAGTGGTTTGTCAATGTGTTCTGGACTGAAAACCTGCTAAGAAAATTTGAACGTGGCCAAAGTTGGATGAAAATTAAAAATTTTCGACCATTACGGATTTTACCTGGTCTGAAGTTGGAGTGTATTATTTGACCATTTTTTGGACAGGTGCGGGAGCTGCCGGCCATTTGCACTAGCAGGTAAGCTAACGACATCTGTTATTAGGATTTTCTACAAGCGCTAGGCTGCATCCTCCTGAGGACCCAGGAGGGTGGAACGAGTAAAGCACTGAAAAAAAAGCCAAACAATAACATATTTAAGTCATCTAAGGGACTTATATATCATGTTTAAGCTAGCAAAGGACCGCACGGGGGGTTGAAAATGATATGTCAGGAGTTCGCTGTTCTCGCTGCTCTAGCGAGCCTTGAATCCCCAGCTAGCTATCGAAGCTGGTGGTAGCAGACGTCTCCGAAAACGTAGAAGCATTTTTGCAAAAATGTGTTGTCTTAATAAACTGAGCAGATATTTGAAGTTTCCACAGCTACATTCTCACCTGAAAATATCTTAAAAGTTTACTTTGTGACCCAGAAAGAGTAATAAGAGTAATATTAAAACTAAGTGGCTGCCGCCATTGTTTGAAACAAGAATCGGCTGGGCCGCGCGATGAATTCTGGCATAGGGTGGGCCACGAAGGATACACCTGACCCATCCTTCAAAGCTGTGGAAAGTATTGTATTGTTTTAAGAGCCTTTTTGTTGGTGCAGTATTGATTTTATGTACAATTCCATGGGTAGACGCGATCTGTACGGTCCGACTTTGCACATGCGCAGTAAGGATCGGGGAGTCCAATCCGTAACTTTTTTCTCTTTTTTTTCCTACATTATATTGAAATGTTTCATTATTGCAAACATTTTCTCTCAGGCGGAGAGAGGAGGTCGTGGAGTGTCAGCCTATGGTATCTGAGGTCCAGGAGAGATGACCTGCGCGGTTTTCCTCTGAGGAGGTAAGACTGTCCTAATTTATTTATAATTTAATTATTATTCAAATTGTCCATTATTTATACTTATATTGAAGTAGTACGGTATTTGCTGGGGTAATGCATTGGCCAACTTTATTATCTTGTGCTACCACTCCAGTCAAGGCCCTTGCCAGTGTTATATTGAAATCCTTACCCTGAACATTTCTGCCAGTAGAAGAAAAGAGTCCCCCTGCTAAATCGAAATTGTGAAACAGAAAGGCAATCTCATAATTTTAACTTAGCATGTATTTTTTATTTTTTTTTGTGCTAGAAATAGGACTTCTATAGACTGAGATGGTTAGGGAAAGAATACTAAGGCAGGTCACAGAATGTGATTGGTCACAGATTTTAGTGCAACTTAATGTGTACACAACATAATGTGTATTTTCATCTTGATACTGGGTTTTGTGGGGGGTGTTTCTATTCCTGTGCAAAAGACGTATTCATGAAAGAGTTTTGAAGTAGGTTTTGCTGTTGATAACACAATCAGGCATATAACATGGTGCAGACCGTCCAAGACAGCTACCCAGGAATTTTCTGTGCTGAATAAATGACAATATTTTGGTGAATGTATTGTTTAGATATCTGAAAAATTTCATCGGATCACAAGCAAAGACCTCCTGGGGACCTTCAATGCATCCCTTCACAAATTTGTGCCTGGCCTGCTGAAACTGTACCGGTCTAAGAAGGGAGTTCTTTGTGAGGAGATGGAAGACCTCCTGGATAAACTTGATGAACAGGTGAGTGAAGTGCTCCTTTATCTAACATTTTTAGAAGAGAGTATACTTTTCTCTTAACAGAAACTGAAAAAGATGTTGGCTTCAAACAAAACACATCAGTGGACATGTCAGTAAAAATGAATGTCATCAGTCATTGCTTTGTTCTTATTTGGCAGTATTTTATTTAATTTGTAAAAAGAAAGTAAAATTGTTAACATGGTGTTGTTGTTGTTGGGTGTTTTTTTTTTTTGTAAGTTTTGCTTGTTGCTGGGTCTGACCTGTGCTTTACTTTCATTACTATGAGATTGTTTTTGCATTGTGTATAGTACACCATATTACTTCACTAATTGAAATTCTTGTTTTCCACTGAACACTCTTTAGACATCCAACACTGTGTCCAATGGGCACTGAGAGGCCTGCCCTTTTTCCTCAAGGGAAGATGCAACAGAGGTTTTCCTGAAGTGCTTAGTAAGTACAAAAAAGTGATGCAAGTAAAACTAATTGCTATGAGATGTTTTTAAAGGATGAGTTAATCCAAAATGGAAATGCTCAGTCCTCAGTGCAGTCCAGATAATTTTATAGTGGGAATTGCAGTTGTCATAACTCTCACCCCTTTTTTTCTGCTGAGCAGCACCTGGGCATTGTTGGTGGTTGTTCCATAGCAGAAAATATTTTTGTACACTCACAAGGTGGCATTAATTAAAGGAAAATAAGCTTTTTCTTCTTAAAACCTCCATGAGTCAAACGACCAGCATGGTATAGAGGTTAAAGTTAAAATCTTTAGAAATTTGTTTTGTCTTTACTTTTTCTTAGCTTTCAATAATTCATATTTTACTTTTCTTCAGGACACTGACATTTTGGAACCAGTGTTGAACGGTGCATCAGTTGCCATCCTCACCATCCTACAAGATGACGATGCCGATACGTCTGTGCGAGAACATGCAGTTGTGTTGGAAGGGGACATCGTGCTACAGAACATTGCAGACCTCTCTACTGCCCTGGCATACCTCTTTGGCCTTCTGTATGCCCTCAACATTGATTATCCAAAGCAGATGAGTTTTACCTTTGAAGCAATTCAGGCCATCTTATTTTGAACTGGTCGGACAATATGAAGGCGAAGTGGATAAATCATTATTCAAAATGTAAATTTTAGTCAGATGAATCTGTATTGTTGAGAATATATGGTGAAAATTTGTCTTGTAGTATTGTAAAAAACTTGTTACAGTGTTAGTTTCTTCTTCATTGATGGTAACATTTCTAATAACTTTTAACTTCCATAGTTCATCATAGTAAGCCTGTGTAAAATGTCAATGTCTGGGTACATAGGCAATCGTTTGTGGCACTACCCTATTTAATGTGCAATAGTTATGTTCAGCTTTTACAAGACATTCAGGGTGTGTGTGGGTGAATTATTAAGTTGCTGGACACTTTTCTTTTTTCGGTTCTGGACTCTGGAATTTTAACGTCTCTGCTGGGGTGCTCAAAGCACCCAAAAGAAACTGGCAACACGTTTTTGTTTGTTTGTTATTTCTTTTCTTTTCTTTCTTTCTTTTTGTTTTTTTAACAGAAATTCACCCTACTACCCATGACATTCTGAAATGTACTGAAAAGACTGTTGAACAAAATAAATAAGCTTTTAGATAACATTGAATTGTGCTTTGTTTTATTCTGTATCATTTATTAAGTGTTTTTTCAAGTATAATAACAGCATACATTTTCCTTTGTTTATATAGGTAAATTTTCAACTCACTGGAGTAAGAATTGTACGATTACTCAACAAGAATATCTGTGTTTGGTGAAGGCAGAAATACATGGCATTGAAACCAGAATTTCTTCGTTAGACTTCCAGGATTATCCTAATTAGGTGAACAAGAAGATCCAAGTTGGCAGAACTTGTAAATCTTAGTTAAGTCAACAAGAGTTGGCAAAAGTTGAGAAAACTCAAATCTCTTGCATCATGTTGCCTTGAAATTTTACGTTTTCTCAACATTTTCTTTTTTACAGTGTGTGAAGAAGTTTTACCATGGCACACATTTGGTTACATGAGAAGAAACTTATTATGTGATGAGACAACAGGGTTATGCTGTATGTTGTGTGTGGCTGATTGGATGAATGTTTGAGATTGATCTGTTGATTTTTCTTTTGTTATTAAGTTGAGCCTGCCAAATGGGTTGTTACGATTTATCCCCCTGGCATGAAAAACACGTGTCATGACTTGAACAAGGCCTTTCTGTCCTTTGCTTTCCTTTATTTTCTTTCCTTTCTTTTTATTTTGCTACTTTCATGGTGCACTGAAAGTTTCGTTTGATGGTCTCTGTTTGAGCAGAGATGCACGAATAGAACAGAAGCGTTATACGACTCGTCGTCGAGAAAACTGTTGCAAAAGTGAGATTCTCCAAAAATTAAAATGGGCTTGGGAGAAAGCCACTTATTTGGGACAATCAGAAAACAAGTCCCTGCCAAAAAGGATTCAGCGACGTAATCCAATTCTAAAGTTTTTCTTTTTCTTTTGAAATGACGTCATTGCTGGCAGTAGAAACTTATTGCGTCACGAGAGGTTCTACTGTCAGCAAATAAAAAATGAGTGAAAACACTGACTGACAAAAGCTGACAAGACTGACTGACTTAACACCATTGTGTGAAGTTAACCCCCACCTGACAAAGGTGTGGCTGTATCTCTGTGTGTGTCTCTATTGCAGGAGCAGAAGGAGACCACAGGAGGAAACTTGGGTCACATGACTATGTGAACTCTGCAAATTTAACCTTTTAGTTTAAAATTTTCTGTGTCTGTGAATTTACCATGGGTGTGTTATTAACTACTTTGTGTTGCTCACAGAGATTACTGTGAGAAAGAGAGTATGCAAATGCGCAGCGCTAACATTTACCATTCTTTTTACAGCAGATGGTTAATCATGTCATTCGATCATGTGATTTATAGCAGGACACATCTTAATGATGTTTTTCTATCACAGGATTACTGAGATTTTGTGTGAAGAAAACTGTGGTTACACGCTGTGTGTTGGTGATTAAATTACACTGTGTTGTGGAGAAAATGTTGAAAATTACAGGGAAGATGTGAATACAGTGTGGGATATATTGTGTTTGAAAGCTTTATGACCTTTTTACAGCATCTCTGGAATCTGGCTGGCCGACGCCTGACCACCAGGATGATTCTTTAAGAGTGCTTGTAAAGGATTCAGCACAGACAGGCAAGTGACAAGTGAACAAATGTGCAGTGATTACAGAATAGTTGAATATGGGGCTCATTAGCTGGCCACTATTGAGCTCACAGTGATAAAAATGAGTGGAGTGACAAACTTAAGGAAAGTCACAGATTAAATTGTGGAATAAATTGGGATGACTCATGATTTGGGACAAATTATGATAAAAAGTGATTTGATGACTGGAGAAAACCTGCACATGATATTTGTCTTTTATGCTGAATACTTTATTACTCTTATGATCTATAGTTGGTTGAAAATGTGAAGTTTGATTTAAAGACTTTGTCTTCTAGGATACAGGCTCTGGGTGGAGCTGAGAGTTAGACAAGCTAAACATTTAATTGCTGACAAATGTTTTTATACAGGGTTACAGGTTGGAGTGAAGCTGCTCCAAGGGACAAACCCTGGAGATTGTTTTAGGGAGACTGTGCAACATTCTTGTACATGTCTCATAGGCAGAGGTGGGTCGAGTATCCAAAAAATGTACTCAAGTAAGAGTATCATTACTTTAAAATATTATTACTCAAGTAAAAGTAAAAAGTAGTCGTCAAAAAAGTTACTCGAGTAAGAGTAAAAAAGTACTTGGTGAAAAGGCTACTCAAGTACTGAGTAAATTGCGAGTAACTGTTTGAAATGTCCGATTTATTTCATAAATAAATGCTATCAGACAATCAAAAATAAATAAATATACAAATGTTAGTATTTTCAAAAGGAATATATGTAAAAAGATCCACAAAAAAAAGGCACAACAATTCTAATTTCAAGATTTCAGTTTTTCACAATGTAAAGCTTTTTCAAGCAAAACCCACAGTAAATATATTCACATTTACAGCAGCCTCAGAGTAAACATTAGAACGAGGCAGCTTCAACATAACAGACTACAGCTGATGCGCCAGAATGTCTTATTAGGGGTGGGTTTTTTTAAATACAAGGAGGGATTAAGTAAATGAGAAACAAATGACACAGAGATGCAACAGGTATAATCAGGAAAAGTTTATTCCCAAGGCGGACAGCAGGAATGAAAAAACAAAACAAAACATCTGTGCTAAAATTCCACAAGAATAGACATTCTAACAAAACTTATTTTGTATACTAAAATACCCTGAAATATAGACAGTGGATTAACACAATGTAATATGTAAAAATGTAAAAACTACACTCACAAATAAACACTGAAATCAGAGTAAAACTAATTATAAAAGACAAATACAAATTCCCACTATGTGGATGTACATATGTGTATGGCTCACTTTACCATAAATTGTTTCTTCAGTCAGTGAAATGGTGCTTCAGCTTGAGATGTAGGCTCTCAAGGTTCTTGCTGTGAAGCTGTGACCGTTTAGCAGTGAACAGGAGTCCTGCGTGACTAAAAAGTCTTTAATCGACAGCTTCTTGATCTGAGGAAAGCCATGCAATACATCCACACCTCCAGTGAATGGACATGAAAGGTATCTCTCCAGCTCCTCTGCTACTGGCTTTCCTGACCCCATGGATCCATCGTCTTCGTCGAATAGGCCGCTGTTTGTGCTGGCCTCACCCAGCTCTGGGTCTAGGTGATGTCTGATGAAGTGGAGACCTGTGGAAAGATGTAAGGTTTTCAAAAGAATTAGGTCTGGTCATTATAGTGCTGTATACACCGCCAAACTGCAGATGTTTGTTTGGAGGAAGCCTCCAAAAGATGGCCATACACTGTGCAATTTTTGGCCCATTTTGAGCGGATTTTTCAGTCGCGCAACTGTTTTGGGGATCGGCCATGTTTTTCCTTAATCGTGTGTGCATCGTGTAGTATACATGGGGTAACGATAAGCAGTTAACACCTCACGACCAGCTCCCAATCATCAATTGTATGGTCGCATGATAATCAAACCAGTTTGAAATCCTGTCGCCTCTCACACTGCGCAGCACAAACACAGAAATGAAAGAAAAGGTGGAGCGGCACGGCAGCGCAGCGTGTGATCTGGACACAAGAGATGGAGGCACAACTTGGAGGATGAGGCTCATCCGAGTACGTAAGCGTAGAGCTGCCACCCAGGCAAAAGAAAAATAGAGCTATATCACGTTATAACACAAACAGTTTATTGTTCTAACAACATACCTTTCACGTTTGAACAATATAATATTTATATTGTACGAATGTGATAATTATGTATATTGCAATAACGTGATATTATATTGTTCAAACATGAAAGGTATATTGCACAAACATTAAAAGTATATTGTTAGAACAATAAACCTTTCACGTTATAATGTAACATAGCTCTATTTTTCTTTTGCCCCGGTGGCAGCTCTACGCTTCCGTATCCGAGGCTTTTCGATGTGGCCTCACAAAATTATCACGACTACAACAACCATGAAGAGTTGGATGGACATTGCTGCTCAATCACAGCTGCCTGGTCAATGTTTTTCATTAGTAATTTAGCAGAGTTGATGGTGTGTGTGTGTGTGTCTGTGTGAGTGAAAGACAGAGAGGGAGAGCGAGGGACAGAGTTTGTATAAGCTTCATGTTATGGACGCACAGTTTGAGCCCTCAGGTCGCATCAGAGCATCAGGCCGTATAGTGTGAGACCTGCATCGTGACCTATGAACTTCTAACCTCTGTGATTTTATTGTGCAGTTTGAGCAGGAGCGGAATAACGTGACTGAAAAAAACTCGCACAGTGTTTGCCCAGCTTAATGCAGACTGTTTAAACTAAACAAACTGCTGTTTCACATAATAAACCCTGTCAGCCGCAGTATTGCCTTCTGTTTAACAGTTAAAGCAGTAGAGACGAGCTGTTTGCATGTTCGTGGAACTCCAGCGTCATTAACCAGGCTAGCTGTTAGCTTACAGCTCACGCTAGCTAACCAGCGAGCAGTTAAAAGACAGCTGAAGCTGCACAAAACACCCACAAACTTATCTCACTACAACGTAGCACCGAAAATATGACTCGCAGCTCGAGCTCGACACAGCTGCTGTAACATAAGACTGACGTCCAGCTAGCCACAGCTAAAAAGATATTTAGAGAAAACTTACCGTTTCATCAGGTAACACGAGCTGATTTGTTTCACGCTGAAAAGTTGGTTTGTTTTGGCTCTCATTGAAGACACCGACACTGCAGACACAGCTGTTCTTTTGTGCTGCTTTTAAGCTAAACGTTCTTTGTATGTGAGGCCAAAGGTGTTCATCCTCTTCAGCTCTAGCGTAGACTCTACCATCATGTTTCTTCTTTCCGTGTGTCCGCTACTTTGAAACGCTTGGGCCGCTCCGCCCGCCACGGTTTCAAACTGGTCATGTGACTGTATGGCCACGTCTCACTGGTAAAAAAGTTACCGGAAACGCCACTGACGGCACGTTATCTAATGTGTTAAACTATTTTTTTTTAAAGTAACGAGTTGAATTTTGCAAATGTAGCGAAGTAAAAGTACCGTTTCTTCTTCATAAATGTACTCAAGTAAAAGTAAAAAGTATCGTGCAAAAAAGGTACCTAAAAAGTACATTTTTTTCAAAAACTTACTCAAGTAAATGTAACGGAGTAAATGTAGCTCGTTACTACCCACCTCTGCTCATAGGGGAGTTGACACATGGCAGAAGCCATGTGGCGAGAGGAGTGTCATTTAAATTTGCACATGTCGCCATGACGAGGAGTGACTGCGAGGATCGTCCTTAAGATGGAAGCTGAGGCCTGGAGAGAGGCTTCAGAAGGATCAGAGATCGCCTTCAGCACAGAGAGCTGTGCTCCTGGGCTTCCAGGAGATCGTCATGAGGAGACTCTGCACAACAAAATCTTAAATAAGATGAAAGACTTTCGACGTTGAGGAAAACAACTAAGGCGTACAACGTGCTCTGCCTTTAGAATCTTCGGCAGCGTCGGAACATGAGGACCTGAGGGAGCGTGCCAAGCTCCAAAAAGTCACAGCGCAGAGGAGGTCCAGCGATGGACTTGTGGTTCTGTGAACAGCACAAATGCCAGGTGACTGTGAAATAACTAACAGCACTTTTTCCACAAGTGAAGCCAGTAACTTACTATCCTACCAGATTAGCTCTAGTTGCTTGTGCTTTACCTCCATGCGTGAGATCAGTATGTGCAGCAGCTTAAGCTGTACAATGTTTCAGGATATAGTTCATTTAATCTTTTTGACACTGTTAGTTCCACACAAGGTAGATGTCTACTACTGCAGACTAAAATTACATTTCTGTCACCTACAAGATGCTTGTCTTTAATGTTACTGTTACTGTTACTTTCACAACCATACATAACCATAAAGTGGTGCACAATTCTGAATCCGTCAAACTTTTTTGCTAACGAAAGAAGAGGGCACTTCTCATGAGTGTAGACAGCACGTAGAGAAGGAGTGTAAGCCTGTTGCATTAGAGAATGCTTTTGCACATAAGATCGCGAAAGAGGCAACTTTACGAGAACATGGTGTTAACGTTTTAGCAGTGCAATGCCAGCAGACGTTGGCTATTATGCGGGATGCACTGGGAAAACAGTTGTGACTTACAGTAGGATCGAGCTTGCAGGATGGTATTTGTTATCTGTGTGATAAACCAATACTGCCTTAGAATTTGTATAAGAATGCTGCTATTTTGCGCCATGGGCTTCGCCATGTCGCAACAGGAGGGAGATAATGAGTAGTTTATACTTTAAGATTAAATACCCTTAAAAACACTTTTTTGTAGGTCATGTATGATATGTTCAAGCACAATTCTCAGGGTAATTTGAGACCTAAGAGAGGGAAATTCCCTAGACCCAGTCACCCATTACAAGTCATTCACATGGATTTTATAGAACTGTCCAACTGTAATAACTATGAGTACTGTTTAGTGGTAGTGTGCCCTTTTTCAAAGTGGGTAGAAATTGTACCAACTAGAAAAGCAGATGCCATTTCGGTTGCCAAAGCAATATGTAAGAATATCATTTGGAACATGGGATTCCCAAGACCATAGTGATAATGGTCCACACTTTGAAAATGAAGTGATTAGATTATTGGCACAACATCTAGGGATAACACTAAAAACATCATTGTTTATATCACCCACAAAGTGCAGGGTTGATAGAGAGAACTAATAGAACAGTAAAGTTAAGACTTAGAGAGACACGCAAAACATGGTTAAACTGTGTAGAATTAGTTTAGATGTATATGAATGTACATGAGGATTACTCCAACAGAGAATGGTCTGACTCGTTGAGATTATATATGTTAGACCATTTAGAGTTCTAGTCTTCTGTAGTGATGATAGAAAAGCAGAAGAGAGAACATATTAGCAGATTAGATGCTTAAAATGTTTAAAAGTAAAGATGTCTTGAGAACAAATGATCTGCCAGATGATTCTGTTTCTCTGCAGGAGCAGAGTCTGAAGTCTGGAGATTGGATGTTGACAAGGCCATGGAGAGGAAGTGCGGGTCCAGTCCACGGTGGGAAGGTCCATATCGGATGCTGCTGACGACGACCACAGCAGTGAAGATCGCTGAAAGGAACACTTCGATACATCAAGCGCACTGCAAGAAGGTAACACACTTCCTGGCCGACTCTGGGTGATGGTGAAAAGGCCAGGGTATAAAGGGGGGAGTATATCTCTAGGACCTCTCATCTCAATCCTGGTGAAGAAACCAACGGATCCTGAACCCAACTTAGATGGCTGGGAATGTGCTGTGTGCCTTCTTGTGCCTGTGGACCCAGAGTGGGATGACAGGAGCGCACTGGGACAGAGCAAATCACACCCAGTACCCGCATGGGGTTTTCAACAACTACTGGTGGCAGTTTGTGAACAAAACCGCTCACATAAAGAACGAGACCAATGGTTATGCTTGTGATGCCACTGGCTACACATTCTTCTGGACTGTGGCCATATAGCATCACTGAGACAGTTTGTTTGGTTGCCTTGGCAACACATCCAGGACTAAACATACTTGGAACACTGCCAACTTTTCAACTTCTGAACCTGAATGGACGGTTGATTCACCAGTAGCTGGGACGGTGAACTGCTCTGGTACGACAGACCTGCCAGTCTGACTCAAAGTATCTGACTCGCTGCAGGACATTGAACAGCTAAATAAACTGGAAATAGGCCAGTTGCCTATGTGTATGAAGGGCAATGGATTAGTCCAAGTTGGAGATTTACCATGGAATTTGTACAACGTCGCCTATTCTTTGTGTCCTCTGCAAGAAGGATGCAAACAGAGAAGCCTTTTGTCTACATTTACATCATTAACACTTCTGTAAGCTGGTTGAGGCTTTGAGCCAAGAAGATCAAAACAGCTTGATCCAATTTCCTTTACAAAGCTTTTTCTGCGGTGACAACAGGACAGGATGTGTTTGAATGTCTATGTCTGTATACAGTTGGATTGTAGTGACATATGATTTTTGAGTATGTTGATTCTTCTTGTTTGACTGTTACATTTAGTTGTTTACTTGCAGGAATACATAATGAATCGCGCGACAGGAGTAGATGCACCACAAGGCGGGATAACGTGGTTAATGTCTGGTCTTTGGTGGCATTTTCTTTTTAAAATATTAATTCCTGTTTTCGGACTATTGATACTGATTTGCTTATGTATAGGATGGATTTTACCGTGTATAAGATCATTGCGAACTAAGATGATTTCTGATACATTTGTTAATTATGTACTCTTAAAACAATATGAATTGACAGAAATGAATGTTATGACAGAAGCCTGTGTGTAAATGACGCCTGTGCTGAAATTGTCAAGCAAGAGGTGCATGGCTAAGAATATACTACATACGAATAATTTGGAGCATAAAAATCACAAAACAGGAGGGAATGTTAGAGTGAATTGTTAAATGTTTGTCATTTTTATTGTAAGTGTTACAGAAATTACTTATGTATAAGAAGTTTAATAGAAGGTTCCAGCAGTTAAAATGTTCTTGCTTGTACAGTTCTGTGGACAATATTGTAAAGGTGTGTTTATCTTGTCATAAAGAACAAGTTTTATTACACCGCTATTATCGCGAGGTTTGGGGCGTGACAATACAGACTGTGAGCCCACGTTTAATAATCACGCTAAGGAGTTCAGCGAGCTATCTGCAAAGGCCTGGTTAGTCTACCAGCTGTACAAGGTATTTGTCCTTTGCCATAACTGTATTGTAATATTGTGAAAATTTGTAATGTATAGTGTTCTAATTATTTTATGGTTTAATTTAGAATGCACAAGACTGTAAAGGTATTCTTCTAGAACCTCCGAAGTGGCAGGCGGCCACGAGGTAATTTTTTGTTGTTAAATCACAAGTGTTACCTTTGATAGACTGAAGCGCTTAAAGCCTTTGTGTTTTATATTTGTAGTTTTCACGGCGTTCAATAAATGCAGCGAAGCGCCCGTCTTGAAGAAGCCGTGCCTGTGTTGTCATTTCGGAGTTACAGTGAAAACTCGCCCTAGCCAGCGCCGGTGAGAAGCTAATTACGAAGACGGCAGCAGCAGAGAGTGACGGTGAATTGGAGCGACACAAGAGGGCGCCATTGTATAAGCTCACCGTTCTCAAGCAGCCAAGCACACCAGCAACAACGTCGCACAACTGGAGTAAGGTGGAAATTAACAAAGGACAGTGTTAAAAGTAGAATAAGAGTGGTTTAAGTCAAGTTTAAAGAGTCACAATAAGTTTCTATAACACATTGTCAAAGTTTATTTAATTTCTACTGTACTTCAAGGTGATGCTTTGCAGTTTGGTGAATAGTGTACTTGCTTAAGGTCAGTTGGAGTGAGGTTTACAAGGTCCTTTAAGAAAAGGTGCATTTAAAGTATACAGTAACAGTACCCCAAAGTAACTTAAGTCACAAATTTAAGAAGTATTTGAAATCTGATCACCGTGCGCTCGATGACATTTAACTAGACTCCTGAGATGGTTGACAAAGATCTCGAAGAGCACCATGCTGTACCACTTACCGAAGTGGAAGAAAATGATGATGAACAAATTACAGAACTACAGACTGTTCGTAAAAGTGAAAGAGTAAGAACACTAACAGAAAATGGTAAAGAGCTTCAAGAGAAGAAACTCAAAGGCCTCCAACACAGATATGCCGTTGTTTTTGAAAAATGGAGATATGAAGCAAGATTGAGCAAAGTAATACTGAGAAATGAAGTTTCCGAGAGTGAATTGAATGAGCTCATCAACAATGTAAATGTTGCCTGCAAAGATGTACAAACCATTTATGAACAAATACGGCAAATACAAACTCCTGATGCAGATGAAAGACGCAAAGTGGATGCATGTACATCACTTTCCTCGTTCATTGTCAGAAGAGCTGAAAAACACTTACAAGGAGACCTCGCAGATGGTGATGAAGAGCCATGGCCAGATATTGGGTCGTGCTTAGGATCTGAGAGTACTAAGTCAAGGTAAAGTCACGAAGGTCTAAAAGTAGTTCAAGAAGTGTCAAGAAGTATTAGCTGTAATGTAGGACCAAGAAAGGGAAGCAGCTGAACTACAAAAGTTGGAACTTGAAAACTTGGAAAGGCAACAAACAATGGAGGAGCAGCGCAGACGGATTGAACGCTTGGAAGAGGTTAAAAAATTGAATGCTGCAAGAGCTAAAGTAAAGGTTTACGCAGAAGCTGAGAGTATTTCTGAAAGTCGTAGTTTAGTGCGCAGTATCAAAACTGGGAGTGAAACCTCAGCAATTCCTGCTCCACCGCAATTTCCCTCTCAAGCTCCAAATACAACCCAAGCCCATAATGCGACAAGCCATGCATTTTTTAGACATACTCCCACAGTCATCAACCAAGCCCAACAAAATCCTGGTGTGCAACCTAAGGCCACCACAGGCCAAGCACTTAACGCATCAAGTCCACCATTTATCCCTAAAGAAACACAAGCTGCCGCTTCTGCAACTCATCCACAGCCAAACTTGGATCTAGTCGGCATACTAGCAGACGCAATAAGTGCTAATCGTCTTCCAACTCCAGAACCTGCACTGTTCACTGGTGACCCTTTAAAGTTCAAGGACTGGCAGTTGTCATTTGAGACTTTGATTGAAAGAAAAAACATTCCAAAGAACGAAAGACTCTATTATCTCAGGAAGTACCTTGGTGGACCCGCAAAGAGAGTGGTCGAAGGATTTCTCCTGGTGGGCACAGATGAAGCATATGACGCAGCTTGGGAAGTGCTGAAAAGGCGCTTTGGGGATCTATTCACTATAGGAAAATGCTTCAGAGACAAACTTCACAATTGGCCTAAAATAAGCTCCAAAGATGGAGTGAGTTGAGAGAGTTTGCTGACTTCCTTAGAAGTTGTGAAGCTGCGATGACACACATAAAGACATTAGAGGTTCTCAATGACTGTATGGAAATTCAGAAACTCTTGCTGAAACTTCCAGACTGGTTGACAACAAGATGGAATCGCGCAGCGATGAAAATAAGAAAAACCCTTAATGGCGAGTAGCCATCATTTCACATGTTTACAGATTTTGTATCCACTGAAGCAGACCTAGCATGTGACCCCATAGCTTCAATGCAAGCACTCAAGGGTTTGGAAATCAGTAAGCCCAAACACTCACGCAGCCAAGTCATTCGAGCTAAAACATTAACGACAACTTCAAGTCACTTAACCAACTCAAGTCACATGAATCCTATGACTTGCTTTTACTGCAAAAGAAATGGTCACACACTGGACAAATGTTTCAAATTCACAGAAAAATCAGTCCAGGATCGTATCAAGTTTGTACAAGCAGAAAGGCTGTGCTTTGGATGTTTAAAGGGGGGACATCATTCTAAGAAGTGTGATAAAAGGAATACGTGTGAGAAACGCCAGAAGAAGCATCCCACATGTCTGCATGATGACAAGTTTGTAGAGCGTAAAAGGATAATGCCTGCAATGAATGATAACTCTCAAGAAAAGGACGAAGGAGATGAACCAGCAACCGCAATCTCTAATAGAGTAACTCAAGTAACTGCGAGCACACTGACATCCTTCATTCTACCTGTCTGGGTTTCGTCAAAAAAATCACCCAGAGAGAGAAGTTCTAGTATATGCCCTCCTCGATTCTCAGAGATACATCCTTCATCTTGGGTCTTGGATGAAGTAGCCCAGGATCTCGACACAGATAAGAATAAGGCTCATCTAAGACTATCAACCATGTCCGCCAAGTCAACAGTCATACCATGTGAGAAACTGGTAAATCTTCAAGTTAGAGGCTACAAGCAGGAAAAGAGAATTACATTGCCACTGGTTTATACAAGAGAGTTCATCCCTGTGAACAGATCACACATCCCAACGTCTGAAACTGCTTTGAGTTGGCCTCACCTCGAAAGGCTGGCAGATAGGTTACTATGGGCAGAAATCTGTGCCATCAGAAACTGAATTTGAATAAGTTAAATTTGAATTTGAATTGCTCAGATTGAATCTGAATTGTAACTTGAATAAATGCTTTTGAAAACTGAATTTGAATTAGTCTAATTTGAAATTGAATTTATGGTTTGAAAATGATCATCACTAAATTGAAATTGAATTTTATATATTGAAAATGAATTCATTTGCTTTGAAACTGCATTTTGTCCTTTAAAAATTCAGCTCTCGAATAATTTCAGTTTCACTCTCACCATTCAGTTTCAGTTCTACATTTCAATTTCAGTTCCAAAATTCAGTTTTTTGGAACTTACTTCCGGTTCCGGTTCAAGCGCAGATTAATAGAACTACATTTTGCCAGCGGACTGAAAGTGTTACTGACCGGAATCTACAGCGTCTTCAGCTGAATTAAGACTTCAGAGGTCATTCGTCATGTCGAATGACCAGCAGATAAACTCTCAGGTTGGTAATAAATGTATTACATGTATAAGAACAAGTGTCATGTTAACAAATAATAGCCGTACAGTAACTTTTATGCTTATTGTAGCTGCTAGCTAAAAACGCTAATTTAGCCTAGTTTGCCCTGGATTCAGCTTTGACAAACAAATATGATCGACTGTTTCTAGTAGAAATCCAAAGTTGTCATCTTGTACCCTCTCAGAGCCCTGTATGCTTGCAGAGACCCCTACAGTAGGGAAACATGCAAAACGGTGTCCAAACCTTTGTATTTGAGCTTTATTTATGTCTTACACAGCATCCCAACTCTTTAGCTAACTTAATAACTTTAGCTAAAGCGAATAGTTAGTCTATAATAATAATAATAATAATAATAATAACTAATAATAGTTAGACCCCTGCACTAGTCTCTCTCTATTATTCACCCTGGGGTTGCCCTCCCCCAGGCTTGTACCTGTGGCTTCCTGTCCTGGGGGTGGGGTTGGCTGTTCTCCTGCCCTGCAGCCCATCTTTTTGTTCATATTCAAAGACTATTTTTCTGTATGTATTCTTACCCTCTAGCAACCGCCATAATATAATGTTCCAAGCAATCAGGAACTCTACAGTCTGTCTAACTCCAGTGTATACCAAGCAATCTATTATTCTCAACAGAGATAAACTCAACATAAACTGAACCCACATTAAAGTTAGCTCGGTACTTACCTTTAGATGAGCCCACAAGCCGAGAGAAACTCCGCGATGAAGCTGGAAGTCTTTCCAAACAAATCAGGGAGCAGAGACCCACGTGGTTCACGCTGATCTCAGCTTCAATCCAGGAGACAAGGGTGTGCAGATCGATGCAGATATCGTTCCAAACATTGGTAGTGGTATATGTTCCTGTAAGTTTACTACTTTACTCCCGTTTCATGAAAAAGCAGCTCTCTCTGCGTGACTCCTCTCCTGCACACACACTTTGCTCCGCCCCCTTTCCCGGCTCTGCTGTGATTTGTGGCTGTGCGGTCATGTGACTCAACGTAAACACGTGGGTCAAAATTAGCGCCTATCTCCTTAAACGTCATCGTGGGAAGGAGAATTGCTAAGTACTCAGGGAAAGAGAGGATCTGTGCTGAGAATTGGAACAGCCTTTTTTAGTAGTGCACACAGCTAACTAGTGTTACTGTGTTAGATGCCTGAATGTTTCTCATGGTCTGATGGGAAATAATGTTTTCTATTCTTTAGCACATCGAACATTAAGCCGTTCACAGAGTTCGGGTTTAAAGGATGAAATCGTTTGTACATATGCATCTCTTCTCTGGATAAATCTGTTCAATGACAAAAAGACTGAGGTGATGGTTTTTGGTGGCCCTAAATGTGTATTTAGATGCCAGCTGATGACTGTCCCTTAATGTAATCAGAACTGAGCAAAAACTTAGAGGAGATTGTGCTGTGGAACCATCTGCCTTTTGAGATAAGACAGGCCTCTTCTGTTTGTTTGTTTGTTTGTTATTATTTGATTCTATACTGTTTTATCTTGTTTTAAATATAGAGCTGTTTTAATTTTGATGTTTGTTTTTTTTTTACCATTTTGTTTTATTCTATTGGTCCTGTGTTGGGTATTTTAAAGTGCTTTATGAATAAAGATGGTTTGGATTGGATTGGATAAAATTAAATACATATTGTTCTCTTAGAATTTACTGTTGTGATCCAGTGTAACTCTTTTTCTCCTCACTGTTAAGGATCTCTGTGACTACAATAAATTTTCCTCCATCCATCACTGAACTGCACTGAAGTAAAACTTAATCCTAAGGGCTGCAATACACCAAAGGACATCACTAATAAACACTAATTATACAGAACCTTAAGCTCACTTAGATTAGTCAATATAGATTATAATCTTGAGCTCATATTTTGTTCTCTGTTCTTCTTCCACCAACATTTTTTTCTGCAGGTAAGAATAGTCGTTAAGAACTATCTTCAGTGTAAAGAAGAACAGGAAGTATTGGAAGTGATTGTGCAGCCCCCACAGAGCACATCATCAAGTTTGTCCAGGATTACATGAAGAGAGAGAAGGATGTGAGGAAGACTACATCCACAGATGATCTGTGCTCAGTTCTCCAAAATGTTTAGAACAACCTACCAGCCGAGTTCCTTCAAAAACGGTATGCAAGTGCACCTAGAAGACTTGATGCTGTTTTGAAGGCAAAGTGTGTTCACACCAAGTATTGATTTGATTTAGACTTCTCTTTTGTTCATTCACTGCATTTTGTTGATTGAGCTAGCAGGGCTCAAACTAGAACACTGATCAGTCATATTTGTAGGTTATTGCCAATAACCTTCAACTATTAAAATACAATTTGCTAAAGCGACTTCAATGTCTCCTGTATTAGATCAAAATAAGAGACAACAGATAACCACTGTTGTGATACCCTTTATCTCTCACCTGGGTGTGCTAGTTTTGTCAAGTCAATTAATACAAAGAAGGACTGGCTTTGTTGAGCTTCCTCAGTTAAAACACTAACACTGGTACACACTTAGCCTGTATTTTTGTAGGAAAATTACATTCTGGCAGCTTAAGCTCACCATCTGCAAACTTAACATGTGAAGTTCAAGATTATAGAAAACAAACTAAAGCAGAATTAAGAGAAACTCTATATTTGTTTCTTTATCAGTACCTGTGAGAAGACTGTTCATACTGTGTTGTTCTCTCTGCAAAGGTTTCTATCAGTAAATTTCAGAAAGACAAAGTAAACATTTACCGTCAGGTCCCGAGCTACTGCTAGAGATACTGTTACTGTGCCACGTGCATATCTTTGGAAATTGAATTAGGTGGCAAAATTTGAGAATTACAATCTGTTAATTAACTAAAAAAAGATAGAAAACAAGTTGAAAACCAAATTGAAAGGAAATATGTGTCAGTGTGGCCATATTAATCAGCATGAACATCAGACAACTTCAGGTTCTGTCACAACCGGGCAGCCAACACAAGGAACAGGACTCAGATGCAGACACCACACAGAGGTTTGGAGGAACAGTGTAAAACAAGCTATTATTTTGGCAAAATATGAAGTAAAGGTGAGAGGCAAATGAATCTACCCTCTGGAATTGCTCAAACCCATACACTAACACGTGATGTCACAAACTCAGGGGACTAAGAAACTGAAAATTAACCCACACTATGGCAAGCAAGAGACTCATAGTTACAAGATCCAATATCCAAGTGGGACACAAGAGCTGAACTATGAAGTACTAAACTATGCATCCACCTATTTGCTTCACTTATCCTTTTCAGGGTCGAGGAGGGTGCTGGAGCCTATCCCAGCTGTCATAGGGCGAGAGGTGGGGTACACCCCGGACAGGTCACTAGTTTGCCGCAGGGCTAACACACAGAGACAGACAACCATTCGCGCTCACATTCACACCTATGGGCAATTTAGATTAATCAATCAACCTTTAGACTGTGGGAGGAAGCCGGAGTACCCAGAGAGAACCCACGGAATCATGGGTAGAACGTGCAAACTCCACACAGAAAGACCCCGGCCTGATGGTGGAATTGAACTCAGGACCTTCTTGCTGTTCAGCAACAGTGCTAACCACCATGCTGCCCCTAAATTATACTATAGTACTAAACTATATTAGAGCAACCTCAGTAATTCACTCAATAGTCACAAAACATGAAATCATGAGACAAGAGTCAGACTACGTGTCTTTTAGCAGAGTAGTTGGGGTCTGGGATGCGGGTCCTCCCTTCTGCTGCGAAACTAGGGGCGGTCTGCTTGTCTGCACCCCTTGTTTGTGCATGTTTGTGTCTGTGTGTGTCTGTACATTTATGTCTATATGTCAGGTCACTGGAATGATAAAAATTATTTGAACATTACCTAATAAGACTGATTCAGGACAGACAATTAGTTATTTTAAACTTTTCTAGCAGTCCTTCACAAACAGGGAACAGTCTGTCTATTCTCTCCATCTGTCAGCTGCTGCTGGCTCTTCCTCCTCCTCTTCCTCACACACTGCTGAGTTTGTCCTGGTGGATCATCAGGGGTGCAAAGCCTTTATTCTTACAAGCCGGATGACTTGTAAGAATGAATGATGCTGCGAAGCATGAAAATGCCATTGGGCATTCTAGAAAAATCAATCTAGAAAAATAAAAAGTGCATATAAACCAGTAAACTACGGTGGCCTTGAGAGGCCAAATGGACTGCAACTTCAGAAAACACTTGCAAAAAGAAAAATGCCATAAAAAGAAAAATGCTGCAAAAAGAAAAACGCTGCAAAAGCACACAAAGCACAACGGAAATGTTCCTGGGGAGACAATAACCTGACAGACCAGTTGCACGAACCAAAACATTGCTAACCAGTGCGCTGGGACTGGGAGACACTTCAAAGAAGTGGAGGAGAGATAAATGTGTTGTAATCTCATGATTCTAATAATACTACAGATATCTGGAATATACATTCAAAGATAATTCTAACAAAGATAATGTTTAATGCAGCCTTAGAAATGAAGCTTTTTAAAACTCTAGAACAAATACTAATAAGTCATTAAGAAGTGTTGGAGTTAATGTGTTCAGGTTTTAATTTGGCATTGTGTCTTCATCAGGCAATGTATTGTCCATATTGTGGAATCCAGCTAGTGGGGCAAATTGGAGTTTTTTGTGGGTCCCATGGATTATGGGATTATTATTCGTGTTCCATTCCAAAAGTACTATATTCATTTCCTTATTCTAACGTTTTTGTATTGTTAAAGACTCTGCATGCAAAGATAAATCAGAATTTCAAAAAACGCAAAGGCATGAACTGGTAGGTACTAAGAACTGTATTCTGGTTTAAGCCTACCACCGGTTCTACTGGATATTTTTAGAAAATTGTTTATGACTTGTCTATAGCAATAGGGCATATGTACACAGTGATGAAATTCTTCTAACTTCTCTAATTTTGCTCATTTTGAGTTGTCAGCAAAGAGGTCTTAATGAGAGTGATAAGTCCTGAATCCTGGTCCATGTTCTTTAAGCTTTCTCTGGCCTTTATTCAAGGACACATCAAGAAGAATAAATACTTGAGTCTTGTTTATTGAGAGTTGTTTCAGATGTGGAATTTTTTTAAAAACACTTATTAAGTGCATTTGTGGATTCCTGCGGTCGTAATTATCTTTTCACGTTTTCTCTTCAACCTTAGGCCCAGTCTCAGTTACAGACATCATCAATAAGTATTTCTCGAGGGCCATACATATGAAGTGATCCTGGATTTTCATGAAAACAAGCATAATATTTGTATGAGTCTGAGAACATTCAAGAGGAGGCTAAAAGATGCTGGAATGACTAGAAGGACTGACTTTACTCCCACTGACATTGTCATTTCCACTGTTACATAAGAATTGAGAGGCTCAGGTCAGCTTCTGGGTTACAGATCCATGTGTCAGACACTGCGACAAAAGTATCATCTGACAGTTAAAAGAAATGATGTAATGCACTGTGGTCGCAAATTTTGAAGCCATCCTGCTAACCTTCTCCCACCAACGATGTGGAGATCCAATCCTTTTAGATCCAATTAAAATCAAGACACTCAAGAAGATGCTCTGTAAAAGAGTAGAATTCTTGGAACAGAGTTTAATACAGTGAATCATATGAACAGCAGGAAAAATACAAACATACATTTAGCAAGAGAATTATAAAGCAGAAAAGCAAGTAAAGCGAAAACCCCGGGGTGTACAGCCTTAAGCACAGACAGCAGAGCAACACAGAGATGGACAGGAAGCAGCAGGAGGAGAAGAGCTCTGGGGGTGTCCTCTGGTCCCCTAATATAAAAATTGTAAATGGCCTGTATTTATATAGCGCTTTACTTGGCCTAAGGACCCCAAGGCGCTTTACATATGCAGTCATCCACCCAATCACACACACATTCACACACTGGTGATGGCAAGCTACATTGTAGCCACAGCCACCCTGGGGCGCACTGACATATATAGGGACCAGTATCCCCGCCCCTGCTGATGGGTAACTTTCCCACACGCCCAACACAGCTGCAGGGGTCAGGTAGCGGCCAAGGTCTTGGCCAAAGGCCAGTCAGGACTCTGAGTACCCCCTGCTCTGGCTTATCACAATAGCTCATGACACAGTCAAAGGTCACACATTAATCCTAATTATTAAATCTTATACAGCAAGTGGCACAATCTTATAACATATAATACATAGGTTACATGCTTTCTCATATATAAAAACACTTCAGTGTAGGTTCAAAGTATGTGTGTGTGTGTGTGTGTGTGTGTGTGTGTGTGTGTGTGTGTGTGTGATTATTTTGTATGGTATTTTATCGTGATGTGTTCAGGATCTCTGTTACAATGTTACTGTTTTGGTTGTGCTGCATGAAAGACATTGAGTGTGTATTAGGGAAGGTTAGTTACCGGAGAGTAAGTTATGCAGGCGAACTCTCAACAGCATTAACTGCCCTGTTACTGTACCAACTTAATAAACTTCGGTGAAGCAAAAATGTCTTGTGCTTAAGACTCCACATGAAAGTTAAAATATATATGTTCAGTGCAGATAGATATATAGTGTATATAGTTACATAGTTATACATATCAAACAAAAATCTACCACAGCACATACTCTCAAGACTAGATCCATATGGTGTTAAGCGTCGCTGTAAACGCAGGTTTGTTCGAAGAGGATATTTTTCAGAAGGACCAAATCAAGTGTGGCATGTTATGATAAGCTGAAACCCTTTGGTGTTGCTATTAGTGCATGTGTTGATGGATTATCAAGGAAAGTTATGTGGCTCAACTGTGGCAGCTCAAATAATGACCCCGGTATCATTGCAAAATATTATATGGGTGCGTGATACGGTTTGGTCAACTTCCAGCATGCCTTCGTACAGACTGTGGCACAGAAAATGGCACAATGGCAGCCATTCACTGAGCTTTAAGATCAGACCATGGAGATGAACTTGCAGGAGCCCACAGTCATATGTATGGCACCTCAACTACAAATCAACGGATTGAAAGTTGGTGGTCTTTGTTCAGAAAGCAAAGGTACATGGCTTTTAAAATATATTCTGAAACTAAAATTGAATGGTTCTGAAGGTGTTTTGTACTTTTTTTTGTGGGTGGGGTTTTATACTTAAATATTAAATTACAGTCACAAACAAGCAAACAAAAACATAGTCCTCTACACATTTTTCTAATGTGATGCAGGACTGCTTCAAAAACTATAATAAATGGTTTGGTATACCAGTGACATTTGTCCGACTAACACGCTTCACAAAAGTCCTAAAAAAGGAACTATGAAAAACAACAAACAAACTGGCATTCAACATTTTAATAAATTATTATAAATCCTATAGACAATGGCATCAGTAAGGATTGATCTATTAAAAATTGAGTAAAATTTATTCAATTTTGTGTGCCTACATAGTACCAAACTAACATCTAGATCAAATAGTTTACTTGCAGGGAGTCATATAAATAAAAGAACAAGGGATTCTTCAAATTGAGAACTGTAATAGGAGTAATATAAGAACATTGATCCAACATAAAAGAAATCCATTTGTTATAGGAGGTCAATCGTTTCAGACATTTCTTTGACTTTGTGTGCCAAAAAAAAATACTGATGTTTTCACTAGCTTTTGGATTTCTGTGTGGTATCTAACAAGTGATAACACCTTCAGTGTTCATGTAGAAACAAAATAGTACATTTATATGGACAGACCTGTATATTACAACATTTCTTAAGCTCAGCTGCGAAATGCAGGAATAACAGAAGGATTAATCATTTTGTTAAATTTTGTTATTTGTGTGAAGTTGCTTTTTTTTCCTTGCAGTGCATTAATGAAACACTTCAGAACATGTGAATACGCTTTTCTTTGAACGAAATTGCGCACAGTTCAATATTCTTAAGATTACAACTTTTTTTTTTAAAGAGGAGAATTACATTGAATTACTTGTGTTATTACATTTTATATGTCTTGTCATTCCACCATTAGAACTCAATTCTGGATTAAACTTTTCAGTGACCTGAGGGAGAGGCATCTTTTCAACGGCAGTCATGAACATAAACGCCTTCTACGATAGGTCTTCCTCAATGCCTTGCAAAAAGAGCCTGACAAGTACAGAGATGTCTGGAACACTCACACCATCCGACCTGCGCCAATCTTGTTGTCCATCTGGTAAACCAGAAGTCATGTATCACCTACCTCATAGGTATGTATTTAGTCCATGTATTTTATTTGATAGTTATACTCAAATTTTTCTTCCTAGGTATAGTGTATTGTATGTGCAGGATACCTGTCCAGCTTGCTGTTAGTCCACCTTTTGTTCATTTATAAAATGGTTCAGGAACAGTCCATCCCTTATGTGCACTCTTTTCTTTCTTGACCTAACCACTTGAGTTAGGTAAGCAGTATGTCATTTAGGTTTAACAATTTGCCCTAACTGTTACTCACTTTAGCAATTGAATAGTGTGTTTTGTTGTTTTTACATTTTTTGCTGAATAGAAATTAAAGCTGCCACTTGTGTTTTGCCATTAGTTCTGTTCTCTGACTTCATGCACATACGTTTTATTTTTATATTTCTTTTTCAAAAAAACCAAAAAAAACCAAAAACATGTTACACAATCATATTTTAACTTTGGATCACATCTTGGCTAAAAACGACAAATGTAGATATGCATAATTAAGATTCTTTAAAATCACAATTTCCAGAACTGACTTTTAATTATAAGATTGACTTTGGACTTTTGCGGTAACCTTGAAGGATAGTACCTGGAGAAGTGACTGAATTTGTTCATTTTTCTGACTGACCTAAGGTATGGTGGAAGAGAGTGTGGATTCCAAGTGCCTCAAGAAATCCTGCACCAGTTTGATCACATTCTACCTGCTCAGTACAGTCTATGTGGGGACGACAATCTCCAGGTTCATTTCACAAACTCGGAAAGACAGAGTGAGCTCCCTCAACCAGTCAACTGGACTACTGCAGTTGAAAATTATATAACACTCAAAAATATGACTGGACTTTAGAAGTCAATGTAAAATCATCTGCTAGATGTGGGTAGAATTACCACTGACACTAATTGTCACAAACCAACTTTAATGAGCATTTATGTAAAAAAAAAAAAAAAAAAAAAAATAGTACTAAGGTTTTTATATAAATAGTTTCACTATCGTCAACTTTTCAGTGTGTACGCTTTCTACCTGAAGAAATCAAAAGACCATACTGTACAAAATAACTTGTTCCTTTTAATTAGGTACTGTACAAAAAATGTAATCAAACACAGAAGTGTTTGATTAAATAAAGCCTTTTAACTGAAGTTATCAAATTTTTTCCCTGTGTTATTATACTAGCATGTCTCAGTACATTAGAATACTTCAGAAATGTTTTATTTTGTTACTTTGGCAATTTCTTAACACAGTGAAATATGTCTAACTTTTTCAATTGTCCCAATATGATATTATGCTTTTGAAATTCCAAAACCTGTTAGAACTTTTTGCAATGCATTAAACTTTATGTGATTTACAGAAATTATTATAAATTATTAGAAACAACATTTTCAGATTTTAAAATCACAAACTTCAAATGTTTACTAAAACCATAAATGTGGCTTAAAAGCAAAAGGACTTGGACCAAAAAAGCAAAACTTCACATCCGAAACTATTGTGTTAAGAAAGTAACCTACATTCTTATCTAGCTAAGACACTCATCCTGCTACAAAAAAGAAGTCCTCCTGAAAAAGGTCTTGCATTTAGAATATACTTCGTCCGTCCTTTAAATTTCATGGGAATAAAAAAACTAACAATTTATTCTTCTGAAAAGATTTTGTTAAATGGGCACTTAATAGTCTGAATTCTATACCTTTGGATGGAAAGATGGTTTTGGTTGGTGAAGTACCACTGAATGTAATCCGCTACTACCTTCTTCTTATCCTCCAGTGTCCTCATGAATCGATAGCATCCTGCTGTCTGTAGCATGCTTGAGTGTTTTTCTGAGATTACTCGGAGCTCACTTAGAGATGTTGCATTCTTTACCTAAAGAGAAAAATATATATTACACACACACATACACATGCACATCCTTCGCATGCTGTCTATTAATGTGCAATTTAACACAGTCTTGGATTACACAATCAGTAATCATTTCAGGCATCGGTTAGTTACCAAGATTATGTTAAGTGGATAACTAAGACTAAAATTTTGCATTTATTGGCGTTTGTCATAATCATAACATCACAAATTTACCTCTAGTAGAGCCTTCTTGATTTCTTCATCTGGTATATCATCAATTGGTACCTCGAATGTCTTGTCTTTTCCAACAAGGTACATAAAGAAGTTTGGAGATAAACAACATGGCCCTGGACCACCATGGACAATGGAAACTGCAATCATTCTTCCAATGTAGAAATATTCATTTTCATCATTTTCGTCAGTCCCACAGATCCATCCTCCTCCTTCTCTTTGTCCTCCTTTCCTCCATCTTTGTTGTCTTCATCCTTCTCTTGTCCTCCTGTCTGACCTGCAGGTGAGAAACAGGTGTGAGGTGTCAGCTGTCAGGTAGGTGATGAGTGAAGAACAGAACAGAATCCATTTCCTCTTCAAACTGCTGTCAGACATTATCCACTGCCAGTAGCGGTTTTAGATACGGACAACACAGGCGGTTGCCCGGGGCGGCATCATGGTGGGGGTCGGCATCACGGGCATCGGCAAAAAAAAAAAATGCTCGTAGTCATGTTGCCCCGACGTCATGCCAGCGCATATTGGGAATGGCATAGGCACTGGTCAGTTTTCTATCGCCCATTTGCTGAGAGTAAGGGCGCCCTCCGTTTGCGAGGTTTGCGAGGTATACTTTATTAATCTGATGAGGAAATTATGTGTGTTACAATTGCTCCAAGAAGAAATGGTAAAAATAGCAACAGTAACAGACTAAACTCCAAACTACATTATGTTACAGATTTTAATATTAATTAGTCATTGTCAATTGTTGATTTGTCCTGTTCTCATTGTATGACGAATTATGATGTCTGTTTGACAGCTATTTGCATACCATGCATAATATCTCTCTCTCTCTTCATATGTGTTTGTGTGTGTACAACAGTTTTATGTTAATGTACAAGCCTTAATATGTTTTGTCTGTGTCTGTGTGTGTGTGTGTGTGGGGGGGGGGGGGGATTTCGCCCAGGGCGCCAAACAGGCTAGGACCGCCACTGGTTGTGTGTAAAACAAAATAAAGGTTAGTGACATTTGAACTTAAGTTGAGTGTACATCTTTTTATTTGTAATGATGCAGCTACTTGAAACGTAAAAACTGTTGTGTTGGAAAAATAATTTGTGATCTGGGTAGTCTTTCTGCCAAAACATGTGTCAGGTTCACTCTCATGCCCATGTCTTGGATTGAATCCAACACAGCAGAGAGAACATCTGCCATCATAGCTGCCATGTAGCGCTAGTATTTTCCAACAGTCACCGGTCTAGCTCTGAATATCTTGTATACTTGGCTCCATGAAATTTTAAACTTGGGTTCTCCAACACTTTCCCCATCTTGATAAAAAGGCTGTTCAAAAACATAAATATGATAATATATATTTGATTTAAAACAAATCCCAGCATAACATAGGGGTGAGCGATATGGCAAAATTTTAATATCACAATTTTGATTTCATCATGATTTTAGTTGAGTTTGTACTCAAGAAGACTGCTATCAATGTCTCCATAAAGCCTTTTTAACTACAAATTTAATTTTCATCATAATATTACATCTTATTTATTTGACCTTTTTTATTAATATGAACACTGGCATTGTTTCAGTAAAAATGACGGAGAAGAGCAGAGCAGGATTCAAACCCTCCCCAGATTAGGAGATTGTGATAACTTTATCTCAGTTTGATTTTTTATTGTCATAGTGCCAAGCCCCAAGCATAACATGTTTACCACCTTAAGAAAATGATTACAGTTTACATACCTGTTCCCTGTTTACATTGTTGTTGTGATCCAGAGCAGCAAGCATGGAGGCGTGGATCATCACATCATATCCAAAATGTGTTCTGTTAGGGAGGCATTTGGGGTACATGGATATACCTGAAACAAATTTGAAATCAAGGATCTCAGTTGTATCTTGCCAATATAAGATTAGAGACTGTATAAGTGAAATAAAGTGAATTTTTGTTATACGTCTAGTGTTGTTGTGTGAATGCACTTTGTCAGATGATCCAGGTCTTTCAAAAGTCTGTCACAATCTTCACGAGTGCATCCCTGATCATCAAAGGGGTTATGGGCACATTGGTCATAATGTCTGTTCCCTGGCCACTCGTGTCAGTTGGTTACATTGTGTATTACTGATATCCGTTTCTCCTTCAAAAGCGACGCATCACCCTCACAAGTTTGTGCACTCCACCACAGATGATTGATAATGGATGGAATCCAAGGTCCCAGACCTTCACAAACCTTTCTCTTAGCCGCATGGCAGGGATCAAATTGGTGAAGCTTTTTGAGATTGCTGACCCTCATTTGTTTTACAATTTGAGGATGTCTGTCAGTGGAAATGGTTCAGACCTTGACTTTTTTCCCTCTATGGTTTTAAGAGCTTCTTTAAATCCTTTTATTTCCATGGCATTAGAGTTTGATACTTGGATGACAATTACTACCCTGAAATTCACTACTTTTTTTTACTTTGTGCATCTAAGAAGGTGTATGTGCAGTAATTGGCTGTGTCATGGTCCTGGGTCAATGACCCAGCATTTTGTGTTTATTATTATTATTATCATTATTATTATTAGTAGTAGTAGTATGTTATGTTTCTGTTCTTATGACTACATATAATTGGGGTTGGATGTTGTAGTTCTTTGGTTACACTTTATGCTCCCGGTCAGTTTTGTGTTCATTGTTACGTCAGTGTATACTTCCTGTTTTACTTTGTGGATCCATGTGGGACTTCACTGTGTTGAGTTTTTTGCTCTCCCTGTCTGTGTAATTAGGATCAGCTCTGCCTCCCTTCGGTTTGCCATTTTGTGTTCCCCAGCGTGTGTATATATAGTGTCTGGTTACCTGTGTTCATCGTTGGTTCGTCGTGTTGTTTGGTCATCTCTGCGTCTCTCTACTCCTTATTCTGCTCTCCATTCCCTGCTCTTCATCCCATGCTTAATCTCCTTATGTTTTCCCCTGCATGTGATTTTGTGAGTTTGGGGTTTTGTTTGTTATTAGTTTTCCCCAGTTTAGGCTTATGTTTAGCTTTGCCCTCGCTTTTGTTATATATCGGTCACTGTAAATAAATTCGATCGCATCACTGCTGCTGTCTGCCACTGAAAAAACTGTTGCTGTCAAAAGCAGGTTTCCTTGCCCTTTAGTGCCACTCAAAGTAGGCTGAAGCTGTGTCCCAATTGGGCGACCGCACACTTCGTAGTACGTGCACTTCGCGGGTTACGTGGAGCGGGTACTGTGAAGTGCGAGAAGGGCGGAAGTGAGAGGCTTGTGAAATAGGACGGTCTATGGGACTAGCTGCTCAGGTTGCCTAGCAACCATGATACTAACTGGTAGAAACGTTTCATACAGCTTTGTTTGACAGAATTGAAGGACAAAAATGTTTTTTGTCTGTTTGTTTTGTTTTATGAGATGTTTCAGAGAGTATCTGAGGCTGAGACCACGGGACTGTAAAACATGATTGTTGGGTTTCATTTCTGTTTTCAACTGTAGTTTTAAGATTAGGTATTAAATAACAATTATTAAATTATCACTAGTAATAATTTCCTAATTAATAATAAATTAATAATAATAATTACTAGTAAATAACAATTAGCTAATGTTGCACATGAGACTAAAGCCATCTCACTTTGGTAATGTAAATACAGTATGGCCAATATTATATTTATTATTATATTAATTATGATTTAATAAAGCAGTGAGCTTGAACTCTGTTTCAAATACTGAGCTTCAGGAAAGATTCAAGCTGCATTTATTTAAATTTACTATCACTTTATATCTTCACTCAAAGACAAGCATCTTTAACAGTGATGTATTATATATAAGAGACAATATTAATATGTTGGAATTACTAAATCTGCCCGAATGCTTACATATATGTGGGAAAAGAAAATTTTTGAGCTGGAATTGTCAGGGTCCTGGGTCTGAGTTACCCAGGGACTCTGAGCAGTTTTGGACTAATATTATAATATATGTATTTTGTATTGCTGTCCCTCGTTTTCCCTGCATATGTGTCTGTGTGGGTGTGGCCCTGACAGGTGATTGGCCACACCTGAAGACCATGTCACACCTGCAGCTGATCAGGTCTCGTCGGAGGAGCTACTTGAGAGTGTGGTGGAGCTCTCTCGGACGTGG
Source organism: Oreochromis niloticus (assembly GCF_001858045.2). NCBI lineage: Eukaryota > Metazoa > Chordata > Actinopteri > Cichliformes > Cichlidae > Oreochromis > Oreochromis niloticus. The sequence goes on along the minus strand of NC_031967.2, from coordinate 73,114,984 downwards.
GATCACTGCGTGACTTGACGTTAGTCTCTCGGCCAGTCAGTACGATTGTTCTTCCGCATTGTGTGTGTCTTATCGCTGTCTGTTTGTCATCTCCCCAGGAGAAGCGGGGAGACAAGACAGCGAGCACGGGGTGCTCAGACATCAAGGAGCCGGGAGAAGGGACACTGACACTGGGAAAAGGACACGTCACGGGAGTCGGGAGTGCACAGAGGATTGACTGTTATTTCCTTTACCACTGTAAATAAACGCACTGTTTGCTCACAGAGCACCGCGCCTGGGTCCTCATTCCCTACACCTCACGGTCTGCCATGCCGAACCGTGACAGGAATAATGGTCTTTGATAAAACAAAGAGTAGACTGATAAATATTCCTTGATTGGGTAAGAAAATCATATTATATTATAACTGCTTTAAGTCATATAGAATAGATATCAGTGTTACGGCCGGGTGCGCTGGTGTGAAGATGAGGTAGACCCAAAAGCAGACACGGTAGAGACAGAACTAAGTTTCCAAAAATAAAGCGAGCCTTTATTGTGGCTGATGGCATGAGAACAACACTAGAGACATACTGAAACTGGGAAAACTAAGGAGACTAAGAACACTGTAAACTAAAGACTATGACTCTCTGTGAAAGAACTATGAAAAACTATGAACACAGAGTAACTAGGAATGCTATGAAACACAGTGAAACAATGAGGAAAAACTATGAAATCTACGGCGAGGATCACAGATGACCTGACAAAAAACAGTAAGAGACAAAGGACTTAAATATACACATGGGGAAACAGCTGACTAGGATGAACATAATGATGCACAGGAAATGGTAAATGGTCTGGTTCTTATAATATAGCACGTTTCTACTCTGTCTGAGCACTCAAAGCGCTTTATACAACTAATTCATTCACCCAATCCCTTTTAAGCTTAAATGCTAAGTATCCAACATTCATACACATTCACACTCCGATGGGTGCATCGGATAGTATCTTGCCCAAGGATATTTGGCATGCAGACTGGAGCAGCCTGGGATCGAACCACCAACCCTCTGGTTACTGGCTGATCCACTCTGCCACCTGAGGTACAACCACCCCTTAAATGTAATGTAAACCAAAAACACAAAGACGCATGACACGAACTTGACAACATTAACAAGGCAGGCTAAATGGGTCAAACTGGGCAGAAAGTATACAAACACATAACATCCTTATAGAATATGATGTAACACTATAGATCAACTTACCTCAGAATATATAAAGCATATAAACAGTTACAGCAATATGATGCAACAAACACAGCAGTACTACTAATCCAAAATACTCAAAGCTTCATAGAACTGAAACAAACATTTATTTTTAGCTCCATTCTGCTGCTGATACATACTTTAGGTTTCTGAATATTAAACTTGTTGCTGCCTTTCATAGTGTGTAACTTGAAGGCCCTGAGTACTTTCTCCCACACTGAAAACACTGGGATGATAAAATTATTTGAACATTACCTAATAAGACTGATTCAGGACAGACAATTAGTTATTTTAAACTTTTCTAGCAGTCCTTCACAAACAGGGAACAGTCTGTCTATTCTCTCCATCTGTCAGCTGCTGCTGGCTCTTCCTCCTCCTCTTCCTCACACACTGCTGAGTTTGTCCTGGTGGATCATCAGGGGTGCAAAGCCTTTATTTTTACAAGCCGGATGACTTGAATGATGCTGCGAAGCATGAAAATGCCATTGGGTCTGCTGTGGTGATTTATAGTTATCAATTCTTTTCAAATGTATTTTTTAGAAAAATCTAGAAAAATAAAAAGTGCATGCAAACCAGTAAACAAATTTAAAGAAACAAGTACTGTTGAGAAACTATAATACAAAAATTTCAACTAAAATTCTCAACAACAAAAACAACTGGTGAATATATAAGGCAAAGCCTTCCTGCTCTTCACTGACACGGGAGCAGCGACTGACTGTTTTGTCTTTGCTGAATGCACAGCATTGCAAACAAGAGCAGAAATTAAAGTAAAGAATCGATCTCACCAGGCTAGAATCGATCCCATACCGATGAAGACTTGGTATCGATTAATAACGCGATGAATAATGCGATATTGATTCATTAAATCCTGAATTGATTTCTAAATATAAATGTATTTTCTCATAAACACAGGGAGCTCACAAAACTATTTCAATGACCACCAAACAGTTAAAACAATAAATGAGAGCAGGTGAACAGATTCGACACAAAGACGTGAACACAAAGCGCGGACCCGATGCATCAGTGACATGCCGTCTTTCTCACCCGACGACACGAACACGGACACGCCGTCGGGGCAGAAAGTCAACATCTCACTGATTCTGAGCTGCAGCTTTTGTTCCTCTCTGACTAAAAGAAAGCTTCATTTTTGCTGTTTAATACATTTGTTTTTTAATTATGCCAAATTGAAAAACGCATAGCTTGGTGTTTTTCTGTGTTTTATCCTCAGTTACTTTGAGACAGTTAATGAGTCAAAATTGAATTTAATCAAAATGATTATAGAAATCAGTGACGATACCCAGTCCTAGTGAGTAGCCTAAGCCCAACAGAAGTGGATGTAGCTGTGGGTAATGAGAATATGATGAAAAGGTTGTGTTATGAAATCAGTTTCACCCCGGTTCTTTTTATTCCTCGGGCATCTAGAGACAGCTCCAGACTCAGTAGTCATTTTCACAAAAATCTTTATTTATCTTCATTTAAGCATGCATCTTCTAGAAGGGGAGACGAGCAAGGCCAGTGTCCCTCTGCAAATCTTCCATAAAACCCCCATGGTGTGCTGCAAACTCTGTGTCTGTGTGCGTATGCACGAGGACGTGAGTGCCTGTGTGTGCGCATACCTGTGTGTCAATGTGAGTGCACGTGAATGAGTGTGCATGTAGCTGTGGGTGCGCAACAGTTAAAGCACTGTGTGTGTGTCTCTGTATCTGCGGCTTCCTGCCGGTCACAAAAGTAACCTCCTCACCCAAGCTACACCAAATTCCTCTACACAACATAGAAAACAGAGTTAACATATTACAAAAGCTGAAACCCCCACTCTGCATCCACCGGGCCATTGGCCTCTTGTTGTCTTACATTTACATTTAAGGTGGAGAGTCAAACTTACTTCTAAGTTATAACAATTCTGAGTTTTATTAAAGGTACAAGCATCAGCATCAGCAACCCCCAACTGTAGCTTCCTGTCTCCTTTTATGACACCAGACCCCCAGTGTCCATAAACTCCTTTCCCTCAAAACAACTACACACACTCTCAGGCTACAGCTAAGCCAAACTAAGAAACAGACCTATCCTTCCTTATTCCTCCCATCTACTGCTGGACCCTCTTATCTAAGCAAATTTAACACATTGTATTCTAATAATTGTTTTCTTGTACTCACAGTTGATAACCCATTACATGCAGTAAATGCATTGCCCAAGTGTCCCCTCTCCCCACTGCCTGTCAATAAAGAACTTTGTGTTGACAAGATTGTTAGGTAATCATTTACAAATCTATAATATCTGCATGGACAGCGTTAACTGATGAGGTTGAGAAATTCAATACTGACATTAAAAAGTTTACTCTTCGGCCAACACGCTTCTGCCATCTGCCTTTTTTTGTTTTTTTCCAAAAAATTATCCACAGTCAAAGCTGTGCAAGGAATTCTGGGATATGTTGCGCTGCAAATGATAGACCCGTCTCATCCTTCAAGTCCGGGGAAATGAAGGGCGCATTTGGAATTGGGACAGCCTCCATCACGTCGCTGTGGTGTAATCAGCCTTCAAATGGGGTCTCAAAATTGTACCAAAAAACTCTGTACCTCCCTCCATCCAACCACACACTTCTTCGGGTTTGCCATCAGCCCTGCCTGCCTCAGGGAATCCAGGACCGTGAACAACCACTGCACATGCTCCACGGAGGTATCACTATGAATGATGACATCATCCAGGTAGGAAACAGCATATGCAGTGTGAGGACGCAGCTATCGAGGATGTGCTGAAAAATGGCCAGGGCTTCAAACAAGCCAAACGGAAGTGTGACGAATTGGTACTGTTAGGGTTCAATGTTGAGAGAAGGAATCCATAAATAACCACAGATCCAGGCGTGTGCAATTTAGACGGCATTTTAATGAATACACATGTGTGAGTTCAACAACCCAATCAGTATTGAACTGCTTTACCATATTCAAACAACGGTTTTATAGGGTTAAGATAGTACAGCCCCCTTTTCTGTTGCTAGGCAGATTTAAACAAAGCATACGTCACTCCAAAACCACAATGACTCTTAACATAGTCTAAAACAGAACATCTTCTTCGGGTCAACGCCAGGCGCTTCCTGTCAGCCCGCCTTCGCTGTCGCTTATCTTCTGGGACATCTGGTGCACTTCCTGGACTACCACGTACGCACCCAAACTTTGCAGTTATAAACTCTTACCTACTAAATGAGTCTGTGTGTGTGTGCACGTGCGGGGGCGCGTGCATGCTGTGTACTGTGTACGTGTCGTGACCTCTCACTATTTGTGTCTGTATGTGTGTCTCGCCCTTAAATGCTCTCACATCTCACCCGTTACACTTCTGACCTTTCACCAGAACAGAGGCTCATCCTTACATATAATAACCTAACTGGAACTATATATGTAATCTACTGAATAAATGTTTTAATCAAAAGCCTCTACTAAACGTTTCATATCCTACTCACAGTACTTGCAGTCAGAGTCTGCTTTCAGTTTCACTTCTGCAAGAGCATGCCTTGCAGACGTGTATTTCCTGTCCATGCAGTCAGTTTCTCACCTACTGAAGACTATGTGTAAGAATATAAAACATTCAAAAACCTTTAAATTATAGATTCAACTCAACAATTTAAAGTGGTTCTTCTTGGACCTATAATAAAGACTAATATGATCCCAATATATTTGAACATCTGAATGCATCTGAATGCAACATCACTATTAATACTGAAACGGTAATGATGATTATAAAAATAGCAGCAAATAATAGCAGTAAAATATTTCTATTCTCAATAGTACGAACCATACAGAGTGGAGAAGGTTGTTTTAGTCTTTAGACTCTGCAGACAAGGGAATCTGCCAATCAGCTGCGTTTCAAAGTGGTGCTCCATGAGAGTCGTGCACACGGACAGAGGGGAGAACACATCTGCAAAGCGCGGTTGCAATGCAGGAACATCTGCTTTTTTGGAATGTTTGAGATGTTAATCACAATGCATCTTAAACACACGCTCTAAAAACGTTGTGCCCACAGCACGTTTTTGAGAAAAATCTAATATTTTTGTCCTTGAAGATCATTTCAGAGTTTTTAATGAGCTGCAGGATCCTTGTTCAGTGTGGTTGGAGAAGAGTGAAGTCGCCTCCTCTGATAAACCTCCACATGTACCACTGAAAACAGTTAAATTAGTTTGAATCTGAAATCATGGCTCAAACTACTTGTTCTGAGACCATTTCTTTATTTTTCACACCAAACTGTTTAATAAGACAAACGCTACACAGAGTTCATCAAATATAACTAACACTTTAACATTATCAGGATTTCATAATACAAACTTTAAATCAACAGGAAAACAGCTGCAGAACATGTGGATCAAAATGAATTCATTAATAAACAACACGTGGACTTCAAGGATACAGTAAATACACTAAAGTGAAAGGAGGAGCCAAAATTTGAAGGAATTTGAATTAAGTAAAAGTCACCGGTGATCTTTAAAATGGTCCTGATGTGTGCTGCTGTTTTTAACTTTCAACATTTCTTTGCTGCCACTGTGAATACGAATGTGTTCATTGCCTAATTAAATAAAGGTTACACTGACTCACTGCTTCATCTTCTGGTACAAACTGGTATTACATGGAAGCACAGCCCAAAACCAGTTTAGCTTGAGTTTCTTTTTTCTGGACATAAAGTCACAGCAGGTGTTGTTTCAAAGCTGGTGGACAGATTTAGTTCATTTGGGAAGTTTTAAGAGCAACTGCTGTGAAAATATTTGCAGTTTTGGGAGAAAATGATTTAAGAGAAGGGATTACCACAGCAAAAGATTAAATATGAATGAAGGATTGAAATTTAACTGAGGTAACACATAAAATGAATACAACTACTAAACACTACTGTGTCCTAAGGGAACAAAGAATAAAATGTAACAGGGATAACATTTTAGAGAATTAAAATCCCTCAAAGGAAAAAACATAAACTTGATATGCATATCTATACATGCAGCTTCCTAAATGTAACATTCAGGGTTATTCACTGCAGGTCCAGAAATCAGAGCTACCTCATCAGATCCAAGTGTGGCATCAGCTGACACTCTTTACAGGAGATTCCATCTGAACTCTGTGGAGCCTGATCTCAAGGTTTTTAAGTCCAACCCTGAAACCAGAAGGCTGATGTTTGCACAGAGCAGATAATGAAGTGAATGCTTTTGCACATTGGTAACAGTGAAACAGTTTATTTACAGTGTGGAATTGTTTGTGTTCGGAGTATGAACTGAGATTCCTGAAGCTCTTGTCACACTGGTCACAGCTGAAGTTCACTTCCATGTGTGTACGTTCATGTTTGTTACGATGACCTGATTGTGAGAAGCTTTTGTCACAGTGTCTGCACTTGTATGGTGTCTCTCCTGTGTGGATTCGCTTATGTTTTTTCACTGAGCTCATGTGCAGTGGTGAAGGATGACCCACACTGGTCACAGATGTGCTTCTTGACCCCACTGTGGAAGAGTTCATGTATTTTTAATGTACTTGGTGTGTGGAAGCCTCTCCCACATTCTTTGCAGTAGTTCATTTTGGCTCCAGTGTGTCTACGTTGATGAGGTTTTAGGTCCCGTTCATGACTGGAGGTTTTTCTACAAAGGTCACAGAGAAACTCTTTCCCACCACCACAGTGACGACAGGGTTGAGAAGTGGATCCATGTGCGTCGCTCCACTTCTAAACAAAGACAGTGTAAGTCAGGGAATTCCTTCAACATTTTTATCCTGAACGTCGCCTGAAATAAAGAGCATCTCTGCCAACGTCCAATTACATTTTACTGTTTACATTACAACACTCAGCTTACTGAGAGAAAATGAGTCTTCATTTTTCCAAACAGTTCATTCAGTATAACTCCATAAGTTTACTGATCAGACTTGTTCCAAACAATCAGGTTAAAAATACAAGATAAATATAAATACATACCTCACAGTAACTGCACTTGTAGAGTTACTTTCTGGTGTGGATCTGTTGGTGTTTTTTCAGCTGATATGGATATTGAAAAGACATTCCACACAAGTCACAGCTGTAAGGTTTAACTCCATTGTGGATGAGTTGGTGAGTTTTTAAGCTGATAGCCTGGGAAAAAGACTTTCCACACAAGTCACAGCTGTAAGGTTTAACTCCACTGTGGATGAGTTGGTGAGTTTTTAAGCCGCTAGCCTTGGTAAAAGACTTTCCACACAACTCACAGCTGTAAGCTTTAACTCCACTGTGGATGAGTTGGTGAATTTTTAGGCTTTGAGCCAGGGTAAAAGGCTTTCCACACAGGTCACAGCTGTAAGCTTTAACGCCACTGTGGATGAGTTGGTGAATTTTTAGGCTTTGAGCATGGGTAAAATCCTTCCCACACAACCCACAACTATAAGGTTTAACTCCACTGTGTAACACTTGGTGTGTTTTTAGGCTTTGAGCCCGGGTAAAAGACTTTCCACAAAACTCACAGCTGTAAGGTTTAACTCCACTGTGGATGAGTTGATGTCTTTTTAAGTCTGTAGTCTGGGTAAAAGACTTTCCACACAAGTCACAGCTGTACGGTTTAACTCCACTGTGGATGAGTTGGTGAGTTTTTAAGTTTCCAGCCTGGGTAAAAGACTTTCCACACAATTCACAGCTGTAAGGTTTAACTCCACTGTGGAAGACTTGGTGTGTTTTTAGGCTTTGAGCCAGGGTAAAAGACTTCCCACACTCATCACAGCTGTACGGTTTAACTCCACTGTGGATGAGTTGGTGAGCTTTTAAGCTTCCAGCCTTGGTAAAAGACTTTCCACACAAGTCACAGCTGTAGGGTTTAACTCCACTGTGGATGAGTTGGTGAGTTTTTAAGTTTCCAGCCTGGGTAAAAGACTTTCCACACAATTCACAGCTGTAACCTTTAACTCCACTGTGGATGAGTTGGTGAGTTTTTAAGTTTCCAGCCTGGGTAAAAGACTTTCCACACAATTCACAGCTGTAACCTTTAACTCCACTGTGGATGAGTTGGTGAGCTTTTAAGTGTCCAGTCCGGGTAAAATCCTTCCCACACTCATCACAGCTGTAGGTTTTCTCTCCCTTTCTTCTGTGAGGTTTGTCGGCCTCCTGAGAGCGCTGACTTCTCGCTCCATGTTGGTCCTGCAGTGACAGAGATACAAACAGAGGCAGTGAGTGAAATGCAGTCATGGAACAAACTGAACCTTCCTCCATTGGTGGAATCAAACATGTCAACAAAAACACATTGTAGGTGTGTTACCACCACCTTCTGGTGATAGTATCACATTACAATGATGTGCTACAATGAGAGTTGTAATGAAAATGACATTATTGAAGAAATATTGATCTCAGTAGAGAAACTCTTTTATTTCAGAAATTTTTTTGAATCCAACTGATGATATTGTTGTTTCAATGTGTGTAGAGAAAATATGATCTTTGTATTTTCTTGTAACTTCTGTGGTTTTTGGTTGTGAATGTAGATTCTGTATATATGGAGGAGCCCAGGATGGAAAAGATAAAGCTGCTGTTAACATGTTTTTAAAAACCAACCAGCTGTACACACAGTTTCTATAACAGTGTAACTGTGATGTTTTTCTCACCTTTTGTGTTGAAGTCATTGTTTCCTCTGTAGTGGCTGAGCTGAGTCCAAATGGCTGAAATTGTTCTTCTGCTGCACCACCAGACTCCTCTTCTCCTGTTACTCAGCTGGGACACAAAAAGTATATATATGCATTTTATCCCTGACAAAAAGAAGCAGAGCAAATAAACATGACTAAACTCCTCAGTGACAACAATACCTATGAAGCTTCAAGGTGAAACCCCAGAAGCAACTACAAAAACAAAGTCATCAGTTGCCTACAAGAACTTGAAAGGGAAAAACCACTGACCCCCCTGCATGTCATCGCCTTTACCCAGGGGATGCTACACCCTGTATATATGGACTTCCATAGATCCACAAAGACGGAGTCCCGATCAGTCTCAATGGTAGCAGTATAAACTCAGCCACCTACAACATTTCAAGCACCTCATTACCATCCTAGCTCCCCTAGGATGGTAATGAGGTTTTTAAAAAAACATTTCGAAACTCATTTTGTTAATGTGGAATTCTAAAATTATTTTACAAATGGAGAATTTATTCTACAATTCATCATCTAAGCATCTAAGAATTGTGTATTTTGATGTGTGTGGCTATTGTGGTTCTCCATATGGTGGTACAAATAAAGGACATAGAAGAAGTGGCACACATCACGAGGGGGTACATGTTGAAGGTGCTAACAACACACAATGTGGTTGGCTAGGTTAACTCACAAACAGAATTTAGCTGTGCCTGACTACAATAGAGACCTTCTTCTTTAGACGTTTCTGAAACAAGAAGGTGTAGTAAACAGATTTGTTTCAGAAAAAGGGGTAAAGTAGTTAAAACGACATACATAAGCACAGAATGTTTTAACACATACACACACATGCAATGAAGCTCATGAATACCAGATGGTATTTTAAGCCTGTGTTTTGGATTTTATCACCTTGTTCGGTTCACTTAGTGAGATGAGAAACGATATATGAACTAGTGGACTAATATTACATTAGGAAAGATGATTGAATGATAGCAGGGGTGAACAGAATGCAGCAGAGGGTTTAAATGAGTGAGACTAACAGATTCTTAGTTTCTTGTTCCTGATGATCAGATAAACGATGAGTTTAAAATCCAGTTAAGGAACGAAGAAGGCCAAAGATTTTAAGTTTTTAGGAATAATTGTTGATTTACGTCTTAAATTGGACAAGAATAGAATAGAATAGAATAGAATAGAATAGAATAGCCTTTATTGTCATTGTACAGGGTACAACGAAATTGGAGTGCCACGCCCTTGGTGCAAAATGCAATAATAAATATAAATGTAAAATATAAAAGGTACAATAAAACAATCGTAAGTACTCAAACAATAGTAAGTACAATATATACAGGATAGCAGCAATAATATAATGACAGTATGAATAGCAGCATAATATAATGACAGTGACAGTATGGTGGTATAGCTAAGCAGGTTCAATTGTTTTTGCGCTTATTTACTACGGTGATAGCTCTCGGAAAGAAGCTATCCCTGAATCTGTTTGTCCTGGTTTTATGTGACCTGTACCGTCGGCCTGACGGTAATAGTTCAAACACTTGGTTGCTGGGGTGAGAATGGTCCTTGATGATATTGCCAGCTCTGCTGAGGTACCGAGAGTTTGCAATGACCTCCAGGCTGGGCAGAGAGCAGCCAGTGATCTTCTGGGCTGTGTTGATGACCCTCTGCAGTACTTTCCTGTCTGCAGCTGAGCACCCTGCATACCATGTTGTTATGCCGTACGTTAGGATGCTCTCTATGGTGGCTCTGTAGAATGTCACCAGCAGCCTCTCCTCCAGGTTGTTCCTCCTGAGCACTCTCAGAAAGTGGAGACGCTGCTGGGCCTTTTTTTTTTTTTACCACCGCCGTGGTATTTGCAGTCCAGGAGAGATCATCAGAGATCTGCACGCCCAGAAACCTCATGGAGTGCACCCTCTCCACACAGTTCCCGTGAATGTAAAGTGGGGCCGGGTCTGCTCTGCCCTTCCTGAAGTCCAAGATAAGTTCTTTAGTTTTCGTGGTGTTCAGTTGGAGGTTATTAACTGAACACCACTCAGTCAGTCTGTTGACCTCATCTCTGTAGTCCGACTTATCCCCCCTTGAGATGAGTCCAACCACTGTGGTGTCATCCGCGAACTTTATGATGGTGTTTGAGAGATGGGTAGGGGAGCAGTCAGATGTGTAGAGTGTAAACAGGAGGGGACTCAGAACACATCCTTGTGGAGACCCGGTGCTGCGTGTGATGGTGCTGGACAGGTGGGGGCCGAGTCTGACAGACTGTGGTCTATTTGTCAGGAAGTCCTTGATCCAGAGGCAGATGGGGGTGGAGAGTCCAAGGTGAGACAGTTTCTGGACCAGGATCTCCGGGATGATATGATTGAATGCTGAGCTGAAGTCCAGGAAGAGCATTCTCACATAGCTTCCTCGGTGCTCCAGGTGACTCAGCGCAGTGTGGAGCGCTATGGCGATAGCTTCCTCGGTGGATCGATTTGTCCTGTAGGCAAATTGGTGGGGGTCCAAAGTGGGAGGCAGACCAGCCCTGATGTGCTGACAGACCAGTCATGTAATCTTCTTTCATGTAAGCATGTAAAGAAGATTGCTAAGACGGTCGAGGCTAATCTGAATTGTTTTGAGTTAATTCACAGGGCTCTAGACTCTTGACATGGGCGCACCGGTACGCCTAACTTAAAAAATTTAGGCGTACCGGCACAAAAGTTAGGCGCACTCAAATTTTTCAACCGCTTCGCTCAACACCGCAGTTTTACATGTGCAACTTCTTTGGGGGGAAGTCCATACAGACAATATTCATTTCTAAATGATTAACTAACAATGTTGTGCTTAAAGTGCTTTGTCAATATTGTAGAAAATGTTAAACTTAATCATCATCTTGGCCTCCTCTGACGACCTGTTTGCTGTTGCATGCTGCTGAAAGACAGTGGGGAGAGGGGACACTTGGGCAGTGCATTTATTGCAGCATGAAGTGTGTTTTCTGGATACACTGCTGCTTTTTCAGCATTCAAAGATTGATGGCACTGTGTCAGAGCTGGCTATGAATTTCAGACGGATCAGGCCTTAACTTAACAAAAAAGTTATCAATAGTTCTTTTCATCTTTTCTTATTACCCACAGCTACATCCACTTCTGTCGGGCCTAGGCTGCTCACTAGGGCTGGGTATCATCACTGATTTCTATAATCCATTCGATTCCGGTTCTCAAAGTCCTGATTCGATTCAGTTTAGCCTCAGACAGTCAGAAATATTATAATTCTGATCATTTATCAGTACTGACACTTGTGAGACTTCATCAGAATTGTGAACATCACAGCAGATGCCTTTGTGTAAAAGTAACTGAGAATAAAACACAGAAAAACATGAAGGAGATTTTCCTGGTCTGGCTTTTTTATAGCAGATAACCTTAAAAAATATTCTGCAATATTATATAAATTTCTTCAGTATTGAACAGCAGAAATTAGGCTTTCTTGTCGGACGTCATTTACATGAAAAAAGAAAAAGACAGCGCTGTAAACAACGGTAGACTGGTGGGTAATAAGCGAATGAATAATCCAGAAAACAGAGATTTGAGACGGGAAACTGTTCTTGAAGTACACACAGGGAGCTGTGTAGGAAGTGTAATTTTTATCGTGGTGGGAGCAAAACAGCAAAAGTCAGAGGGAATTCATGACGACATTGATCAAATGTGAAGCGCAGTTTGCTGCTTCTTTTTGGCTCGGCGAATTTTGGTTGGAGAGACAAAACTTGCAGCTCAGAATCAGCGCAAAAAGACGTAAACACAGCGCGGACCCGACGCATCAGAATCGCTAAGCTCCGACAGCGTGTCCGTCTGCGGGCCGTCCGGTGAGAAAGCCGAGAAAGACAAAGCTGATTCTGATGCGTCGGGTCGCTCTGTGTTTACGTCTTTGTGTGGAATCCGTTAATGAATTGATATCGCCTTATTAAAGCTACTCACCTCCCTCTTCTACCTGCACTTTCCACTGGACCACGGCCAATCAGAGAGGTCCCGCCCCTGACTATCTCTGATTGGTTTAGTCCACGATAGGGGCATAATGTGTGTCTGCTGTTGACCACATGGAGAGTTGCAGAGATTTTTTTTGTTACCCAAACAGGTGCGACCAACTGTTACCAACATTTGGTCGCACCGGTGCAACCAAATGTTTTTTTTTTAGTCGCACCACGGAAAAATTTGGTCGCACTCTAGAGCCCTTTTCAATGCCCTTTTCAATGTTTCTGTAAAGCACCTTGAATCACCCTGTTGTTGAATTGTGCTATATAAATAAACTTGCCTTGCCTTGCCTTGCCCTGATTCAGCACTATATACCTGCTGAGCTGCTTGAGCAGCTCAGTTATTTATGCATTTGTCACGTTCCTGGGTCTTTGGACCCAGGGTTTTGAGTTCTAGTTTATTTTTTATGTTTATGGTTTATGTTTAAGTTTATGTTTAAGTTCTTTTGTTTAAGACTCTGCAACCATGTTCTACCGTTCTACCGTTTTGTGCTAGTTCTGGTCGTTTTTCTTAGTTTTTTTCTACTTTTTTCACCCGTGTCTGGGGACCCAGAGCAGGGATCCTTTGCTTACGGTAAGGATCAGCTGTTAGCGCTGCGTCCTGCAGCTGTACTGCTGGCGGACAGACCCGACATTCCCAGCGAGCTGAGGAGGAAAAGACGGGGGTGTCGTGCTGGGAAGGAGCACCGTCGCCCGAGAAGGAGACGTTATCGACCATCTCTTCCTTCTGTAATTATTGGAAATGTAAGATCTTTGCCCAATAAGATGGATGAGCTCACGTCGCTAACCTGGTCACAGAGGGAGTACCGGCAATGTAGCATCATGATGCTAACGGAGTCGTGGCTAACACCGCTAACTCCGGACACGAGCGTGACATTACCGGGATTCCAGCTGCTGCGAGCGGACAGGACGAGAGACAGCGGTAAGAGGAAAGGAGGGGGACTGGCAGTGTTTGTGAATGACAGATGGTGTAACCCCGGGCACATCACTGTAAAAGAACAACTCTGCAGCAGAGACATTGAGCTGTTAGCCGTTAGCATGCGTCCGTACTACCTGCCCCGGGAATTCTCGCATGTTATCGCGATAACAGCGTATGTCCCCCCCTCGGCCAACGCGGATGCAGCCTGTGACTCTCTCCACTCTGTGGTCAGCAGACTGCAAACACAATCTCCGAGAGCCCTTCTCATAATATCAGGGGACTTCAATCATGCCTCACTGGACTCCACACTGCCCACCTTCACCCAGTATGTGACCTGCCCAACCAGAGACAATAAAACACTGGACTTACTGTATGCCAATGCAGAAGAGGCATACAGTTCATCACCTCTCCCTCCCCTGGGCAGATCTGATCATAACCTGGTGCACCTTGTCCCTGTGTATGAGCCCTTAGTGCGAAGGGAGCCACCAGCCACCCGCACAGTGCAGAGATGGTCGGAGGAGAGCGAGGAGGCTCTTAAGGATTGTTTCGAGTAGACTGCGTGGGAGGTGATCTGTGACGACCACGGAGAGGACATCGACAGCCTTACTACATGCATTACTGACTATATTAATTTCTGTGTGGATAACACCGTACCTACCAGGACTGTACGGTGTTTCTCCAACAACAAACCCTGGATTACCCCAGAAATTAAAGCTGTCCTCAAGCAGAAGAGGAGGGCCTTCAAATCCAAAGACAAAGAAGAGTTGAAAAGGGTGCAGAGAGAGCTGAGGGGACTGATAAGGAATGGGAAGAACAGCTACAGGCAAAAGATGGAGAACCAGCTTCAGCAAAATAACGTTGGTGAAGTCTGGAGAGGCCTCAGAACCATCTCAGGCCACAAACATCAGAACTCTCTGCCTGGGAGGGATGTGAGGTGGGCAAATGAACTGAATCATTTCTTCAACAGATTTGATTCAGCCATGAGGCAGTCTCCAACATCGGCTGCAGACTCACCCACCCCCACTGCTGCTGTTCCACCTCTGACACCTCAGATACTTCACACCTCCTCTATTCACCCTGCTCACCCCTCCCCACCCCCAACAACAGCATCCAATACACACTCAACACAAGGCTCCAGCCTGTCTCTCTCAACCACCCAGGTTAGGAGGGAACTGAGGAGGATTAAAGCCAAGAAGGCAGCGGGTCCAGATGGCATCAGCTCGAGGGTCGTCAGGTCCTGCGCGGACCAACTGTGTGGGGTGATGGAGCACCTCTTCAACCTGAGCCTGAGGCTGGGACGAGTCCCACAGCTCTGGAAAACCTCCTGTGTTGTTCCAGTGCCAAAGACTTCACGGCCCAAGGACCTCAACAGCTACAGGCCGGTGGCTCTGACATCCCACCTGATGAAGACCCTGGAGCGGTTGGTCCTGGCTCAGCTTCGGCGCCTTGTGAGCTCATCACTGGACCCACTTCAGTTTGCCTACCAACCTGGCATTGGAGCGGATGATGCCGTAATTCACCTCCTACATCGTTCCCTCGCTCACCTGGAGACCGCTGGGAGCACTGTGAGAATCATGTTCTTTGATTTCTCCAGTGCCTTCAACACCATTCTTCCCTCGGTTCTGAAGGACAAGCTGGAGAACTCAGGAGTGGACCATCACCTCACTACCTGGATTCTGGACTACCTCACCGACCGACCACAGTATGTGAGGACTCAGGGCTGTGTGTCGGACAGGGTCGTCTGCAGTATGGGGGCCCCACAGGGAACGGTTCTGGCTCCGTTCCTCTTCACCATCTACACTGCAGACTTCTCCCACAACTCCACCCAGTGCTTCCTGCAGAAGTTCTCTGATGACTCTGCAATAGTCGGCCTCATCACTGATGGGGACGACAAGGAGTACAGAGGACTGACTCAAGACTTTGTGGACTGGTGCCAGCTGAACTACCTCCAGATCAATGCCAGTAAAACCAAGGAGCTGGTGGTAGACTTCCGCAGGCACAAACATCCTCCACTGTAACCACTGAACATCCAAGGTATGGACATTGAGGCTGTGGACAGCTACAGGTACCTTGGTGTTCATCTGAACAGCAAACTGGACTGGACTCATAATTCAGACGCCCTCTACAGGAAAGGGCAGAGCAGGCTGTACCTGCTGCGGAGACTCAGGTCGTTTGGAGTGGAGGGCCCACTCCTGAAGACCTTCTATGACTCTGTGGTGGCCTCAGCCATCTTTTATGGTGTGGTCTGCTGGGGCGGCAACATCTCCGCCGGGGACAGGAAGAGACTGAACAGGCTGATCCGCAGGGCCAGCTCTGTTCTAGGATGCCCTCTGGACCCAGTGGAGGTGGTGAGTGACAGGAGAATGGTGGCTAAGCTGTCATCCCTGTTGGACAACATCTCCCACCCCATGCATGAGACTGTGACAGCACTGAGCAGCTCCTTCAGTGGGAGACTGCGGCACCCACGGTGTGGGACGGAGAGATTTCGCAGGTCTTTCCTCCCCACTGCTGTCAGACTCCACAATAAAGACTTTAACTGATCAAACACACACATCCACAAATGTGCAATAACACTAATGTGCAATAATCTTTTCTGGCATCGTTGTATTTTTACTCAGTTGTATATAGCATTTGTACTCTATTTTTATCTCATTGTATATTTTATTCTATTTTATTCTACTGTATATAGTATTTTATTTTATTCTATTCTGTACAGTTGTGTACTGTATTTATTCTTATTTTATTTTATTCTAATTTTTGCTTCATAACTTTTGCACTGTCCACTTCCTGCTGTGACAAAACAAATTTCCCACGTGTGGGACTAATAAAGGTTATCTTATCTTATCTTTAGGTCAGCGAAGTTGATTTGGTTATTAGATTTCCCTTTTATTTTCTTCCCCTGTATTTAAGTTTCTCTCACCCTTTGTGTTTCATGCTGCGTGTCATATGTTACCAAGTTTGTATTGTCATGTCTCAGTCTCATGTTTCCTGTTTTATTTTGAAGGTCTGTGTCCTGTGTCAAATCTGTTCAATGGCATCATTTAGGGCTGCACAATTAAACGCTAGAAAATCGCGATCTCAACTCATACTTATGTGCGATCTCATTTCCAAATGACAACGATGTAAGGAGAAAAAAAAAAAGATGACGATTGTACCGCATTTTGATCCGGGACATAATCTCCATGAAAACAAGCGCTCACTCTTCATGCTCAACAAATGACAAGGGCGGAGCCTTATACCACGTGATACAGAAGCCAGCTGGCAGGGAAAAAACAACGGAGAGCACGTGAGAGAAACTGCCGGAGGGGAGAAAACACAATGAGTGCAGAGGAAAAGCTCGCTGATGGCGGTGAGAATGACAACCCCCCCTGTAACATTAATTCCAAGAAAAGGTTCTCATTCCTCTGTGTGGAAGTTTTTTGGTTAAAAGAAGATGATGAGAGTCAAAAAAATATAATTTGCAAGCTGTGTTTTGCCATAGTAGCATCACCGCAAAGCTAACACTACGGATTTGTATTACCACCTTAAACGTCACCATAAAGTGCAATATGACGAAGCTGTAAAGGTCAAGAAAGTGACAGGAGAAAATCCATCCCGGTCAACCACCCAAGCATCAATAACGGGAACCTTATACAGTGCTTCCCCATACCTGTCAAACTCCCCCAGGCACAAAGAAATTACGGAGGCTATCACTGTTAGAGTGAATTGTTAAATGTTTGTCATTTTTATGCTTACCATCCATTTCTACATTGTTTAACTGTGGGATGAAAGGAATTCCACAGTCCCCCTCCCCAGATTCTTGAGTTTTTGGGTGAGGGGCTGTAGGTTTGATTACAGACACATCCTATCTGGAAGGTCTGTTTGATGTAAGCTACCTGCTCAGCAGGAGGTCTCTCTTTCACACACACACACACACACACACACACACACACACACACACACACACACACACACACTGCCTCATCTTTGTAACCAAGGGGGGTTAAGAGGGGAGGTACGTGTTGTAAACTATAACTATAACAACTGTAACAGTTTGTCAATAAATAGCTGCGAGCGAAGCTGCTCTTTGAAGGACTTTGGGGTGGAGACAGGTTAGGAGCGTGAGCTCCAAGAGCTGGTTCTTGACCAAAGGCCTCCCTTGTGCAAGTAAAATTGATCGATCGCTGTTGCCTTTTTTTTCTTTCATGGGAATAAGTCCTGGATACAGTGGGGTCTGAGTTTAGACCCAACATTTATTTGGTCCTTCGAGAGCCGGAACCTAACACATTGCATCCACCGCGAGGAGAGGGAGAGGACGCCTCGCAACGTCTGGGATGATTGACGGAAAGCCCTAGTGCCTTGTTTGTCACTAGGCCGGACAGTTTGCGCCTGAACTCCCCACGGGATGGATGGCGATTGACAGGATACAGAGACTCTTCCCATGAACGAAAACAACACGAACAGTGAGTAGAAAAGGCCTTATGCGTCACTGAGACTGCGCGGGCAGACGTGGGTCCAGGGGAGCTCTGGTTGCACGGGTTTCACGCGAACCTAAAACAATAGAGAGCAGCTACGTGACCGTGGGGTTTCTTGCAGGTACGGGCGTGCGCCAGCCGTGCGGGAAGGTCGCAGGCTACCAAAGAAACGGCTCCGTAGGTGCGCGGTTTCACGCGAGCACGGGAGTGCGTTGGACTGTGCGTTTAGCACGCAGGTCCATGAGAGCTGTGCGTGCAGACGCAAGCGATAGGCCTATGTTGTGTGTGTGCGGGCCAGACGTGGTCTGCATGAGTGTGGCTGATTGTTGTCTTGTAATGGAGACTAAACTTTGTAAGTCTGCCTTGAAAGAGAATGAAATAACTGCAAAGTTTTTATTGGGCAGCACGTGGTGTGTGGTTTGTTGATGAATGAAGTGAAATTGTGCTCTAAGCAGAAGCAAGTGTAAGTGTGTCTGACGTCACGGTGTGTGTGAAAAGGTATCCAGCTGGGGCAGACGTGATTCTGCAGGTCACCTGCCCAGCGGACAAAGAAATAACATACTTGTGTGGTGAATGATAGCACGAAGAGTGTTGATGTTTCTCAGCCTGAAATAGCTGTAATGCTACTTTCTGTTTTGGAGAGAAGGATAGTTTAAAAAAAAAAAAGAGAGAGAGAGAGAGAGAGAGAGAGAGAGAGAGAGAGAGAGAGAGAGATGTGTGTTGTTTTAAGCAGTGATGAGAATAATGAAAATGTGATGAGAGGAACACAAAAACATACAGAAAATGCATTAACTATACTAACCCTACATGCATATATACAATAAATGATACTCATGAAGACCAGACAGCATCTTAAGCATGAGATTCTGTTTGTCATCTTGTCCAAGTCACTAGTAAGATGAAAGTGATACATAGACTAGTGGACTGAATATTATAGGAGGACAGATGACTACATCATACACTGTAAAATGTAATTCTAGATGTTTGTTATTTCAACATATTATTCTATATCAGTTTGACGATAGATGACTGAAGTTGTTGTTATAACATAGAATTACAAGTTAAAAACGTCCCAATTACACCAAAAAAAGCTAACTTGAAAACTCATGTCCAGCTAAATCAGAAACTTATGTGAACTTGACAATGCGGGTAAGTTGAGCACAGCAGGATTCAAAACTGCCTCACGTGACTGCTACCGAGGTGCATCATGGGGAATTGGCGGTTAACGACATGCTCACTTTACTTGGACGTTTTCTAATCGTCTTCTTTGGAATATGCTTTCAAGGTGAGTAACATTGGTTATAACTATAAGGAAAGAGAGCTACAAAAGTTGGAACATGTTTTGAATTTATGGCATGATGTGTGTTTTTCTCTTTTACCGAAATGTTTGCTTTAGCTAATGTAACTTTAGCCGACAAGGTCCAGCTTGTGTGTCATGACCAAACTTGACCTAATAAACTGACATATGGCCTTTTTTATGGGTTTAATGTGGCACTGACCAAATCACAAGTATTGTGCCGCTAGCTTTAAGGTTGTGCACTCAACCACTGTTGCGATATTAGCAAGCTAACTCAGCTAATTAATAAAGCTTATTTCATATTGTCTCTGTACTTGTAAATTTCTTTCAAGTTCACAGGCTGTTGTATTTTGGTGGAAGTTCATTTTGGCAATATTTCCAATAACTGGCTGGGTTCAAAAAGAACTTTTTGGCAGGACTCGGATGCTTGTTGTCATCTGTTTATCCCTATGTAATCACTTAAGGTGTTATTAACTGCTGCATGCTAAGCTGCAAGAGTGCACTGAGGACTGAGACAAAATATGGTCTACAAACCAGCATTATATTAGTTTTTATCAGATGGTCCTCCAGTGTGCTTATTTTTTGCTTTAATTATATTGTGCAGTTATTTGTTACCCTGAAATGCTTTATGCTTAACAACAGCTCACAATTTTGACTTATTTTTGAACTCTTGTGATCAGTATGACTAGATTGTGTGAGTTTCCATACTAAACGAGCTGTAGTGATAAAATAATTGGCATCAGAGACACTGATTTTTGGCATGGTATACTGCAGAAGTTTTTTTTTTTTGCATAATTTACCTTTTAATTAAACTGCATTCTCTGTATTGTAACAAAACCTAACATTGTTTATATGTCAGAAAATTAGCAAACATGAATAAATGGCGAAAACAATATAATTATAACATATATTTTTATTTTACTTATTTTAGGTCTGTGAAGCCAAACTTGATGCTGGGGATTTATTTTTGTCAGTGGAGTCAAATGGTAAGTTACAATTTGTGCATTTTGTCATACTGGAAACACCTCAGATTATATTGTAATTTAATAGCTCTGTAGAACAAATGATATAAAGATTGTAGTGTCAGGGTACTTCTTAAGAAGTAATATGGCACTATTGATGATCACATGCAGGTGGCATAAACTAAATATTCAGACGTGTTACCAACAAATGATTCATTAACAAAAGCAATGGAGCAGACTGTTTAGGTTCTTGTGGTTGTAATAACATCCATAACTGCAAGTTTGTCATTAATTTATTTTCACAGGTCTAGATGATCACATTTGACTTTGTCATTTAAATGAGGTGGACTTGCAAACTTTGCGCTCTTTGGGGTAAATTGCTGTCCACTACATATACACAGAATGTGCACAGTATTTCAGATCTAAAAAGGGAGTATGTAATGGACTTGCTGGCTTTAATGTAAAAAGCCTGTTGTGTAACTTTAATGAGGCAGTTGGACTAAAACAGTATTGCTCATCAAGGTAAACATCTGAGGAATAAGGAAACTGTTACTTGTCCTTTTACTCAGTGTTCTTTTAATCGCACGTTTACTAAAGTTTTACATCACATAAGTCATTTTCACAATCATTCTACTTTAAAAGATTTCAAGACAGAGCTTATTGTTCTCTGAACTTCCTTGTTTGCTGAACGGCAGGTAAAGTGCATCTTTTTGTTTGTTTGCTTTTGTGTGTTTGTGTTTTCTCTAATGGGCCTCAGATGACTGTTTGCTTAAATTTGGGTCTCAAAGAATCTTTTTTTAATTCTGCCTGTACTCTCCACCCCTCTTCTTCTATTGCTCAGGTTGAAGCAGAATTTGCCCGTCTTACATCTGTTGACCTGAAAGGGTTCCTTTTTGCTGTGCTTGACCATTATGGAGAGGTTCGTGGAGCTGTACAAAATCAAGAGCGGCATAGAAAGGCTAACTAGGCTCATAAGATGCTTCGGAGATGATGTAAGTGTTCAACTGCGAAATCTAATCCTTTGTTTAAGTTTTAGGTTATCCAGTTCAACTGATGAACTCATTGAAAGAAAGCTGATAAGTAAAGTCTGTCATCATATTTCACAACTGGACATTTAGTGTGGTAACTTTTACAGAATCTGTGTATATTGGTGGTAGGTTGGATATCATATTCTACTTGAATGTCCTGATAAGCCTGATTCAAAATCTCCAATGATAATCATATATTGATGGAATTATGCATCAAAAAGCTGTGAATTTGGAGCTGTCTACATGCTTCATAAACACTGTTTAAAAAGTGTTTTTGTTTTCTTTTTGACTTCTTTGACCAGAGCCCTACACAAAGGAAGAGGACAGAGGACCTCATTTTCTAAAGGAAGAGCCCTCACACACTTTCAAGACTGTGAAGGTTAGCATTGTTTCTTTTAGTAAATTTAATAATGACAGCACCACAGTGGATTTTAAATTAAAAAGTACATGTGTACTTTTTCCTCACCAAATGTATTATTACAAGATCTTTGACACTGGATTTGGTCTGGGTTTCAGAGTAACTAACTGGCAAGCTAGCATTGATATTATTAGTGTCTTGTGTTTATTCATGTCTTCACCAGGGTCTTTGACATTTCGCTGCTGTACTGTTCACTTCAGCTTTACGTTTGATTTCTCACATTGTATATTGTAATGGCAGAGATATTAGGATATTTAAGGGGCTGCAGTGGCTGCTACAGCTGTGGGGGGCAATACTTTGGTGAAATGTCCTGGACCCTGGAAAAGAGACTGTGTAGACTGGGTAAGCAATTAAAGGTTACTGGCCGAGAGTCATTGGGCAGCTGGGTAAAGGTGGATGTTGATATTCAGTGCCAATTATGCAACCTGTTCAGCCATGTCTATATGCTCTTTTTTCATGCTGTTAATATAGGGGGAAAAAATAAACTTTAATCAATAAACTGATTAAAGAAGCATTGTCTATGGAGCCACAATCTGATCCTGTAGTGTAGCTGCAGTTTGCACATTTCATGTATTCTCAGCCAGATTTGGTTTAGAGCACAGCCAATATTTAGCATAAGTAGATTTAAATTCACACACTGGTGATGGCAAGCTACATTGTAGCCACAGCCACCCTGGGGCGCACTGACAGAGGCGAGGCTGCCGGACACTGGCACCACCGGGCCCTCTGACCACCACCAGTAGGCAACAGGTGAAGTGTCTTGCCCAAGGACACAACGACTGAAACTGTCGGAGCCAGGGCTCGAACCGGCAACCTTCCAATTATAAGACGAACTGTCAACTCTTGAGTCACGATTCAGTCATCCACCCATGTGTGTGAATGACTGAATGTGTAAAGCACTTTGGAGTCCTTAGGGGACTAGTAAAGCGCTATACAAATACAGGCCATTTACCATTTAAATTGAAAATTTTGTTTGAATTCTGCAATTGAAGACATGCTCAGTTATTTATGAACATGATCTTTGTTTAAAGCAAGAAATGGATTTGTAACATGGGGGTGCATATCTCATTCTGAAAAAACTTTAACAACTAATAAGTGTTACCCAAAGCCAATCACCATCATAAAGGCATCAGTATGGCTCTTCTTTGGAAAGACATGAATTGTTAAGCACAAGGGATATTGTGTAATTGTAATTGTGTAATTTTTTTTTTTTTTTGTCTTTGAACCCTTTTATAGCCGACAGGTATTGAAGACACGTTTTCTAAGAGGATGAAAGTTGGCATTGCGATGGTGAAAGAAGAAGACATCGATGTGTTGGTTGTCCTTGAGGCGGCAGTAATCCTGTCTAATCTGAGGGATGTCTCAAGTGCCATTTCCATGATGATGGGCCTTCTTTTTGCCCTCAACATAGACTATCCAAAGGAACTTAAGGACATCTTTGAAGTCATTCAGAACATCCTAATGAACATTGGTGGAAGGCAGTGCATCTCACTAGTGCATGGTCTAAGAAACAGACTCTTGCAGAAAGCCATGCAGAACTGTAATTGTATGATCCTTAGTGTTAAGGACAGTTTTTATTTTACTGTTTGTTTTTTTATTCTTGCAAGTTCTCATTCTCACTTTTGTATGTCACTAAATGACTACACTTTACATTCCAGATTAGACAATTACTCATTAGTTCATGGTTTAAGAAACTTATGTGAACAACAATATAATGGTGGACTTTGCAGATGCTTATCTCATGCAAGTCAGTAGTTTTTCCTTTGTTTTGCAATTGAGCAGACTCAAACTAATGTTTCTGAAATATCCATATTATCAAATGTTTCAGAAGCATGCAGTCATTTTCAGAGATATTGGTTCTGTGGAATTTGTTGCAATTGTAAACGAAGACAAATACAAGAGTTTGATGTCTTAGTTATTATAAACTGATCTTTACTGTCACTTATCAAAGGTTTTGTACTATTTCAATATTTCAAGTTTTATGCTAACAGGTGTGACTGAGCACAATGAAGTTTAAAAATTTTGTAAATGTAAAGAATAACTTTTCTAAAATAGCAAGTGTCCCGTTGATACATTACATTAATGCAGACTTTATGTTGTTACTTCACAAGAATCACTACTGCTCCTAGAGTATTGGTCAGAATTTCATCTTCACCCAAACTGGGCTCAAGACCAAGTTCAAATTTATTGTTTCACAGGGAGCAGCCTTTGAGTTTTGATGGATTGTGAGCCTGATGAGCTACGTCACTGATTTTTCTGTTTCTCAGATGACTAAGATGGCACAATAAATGGTGAATGTTGGGTGCTCATGAGTAATTGTCTTGTCATGTTCTTAAAACAAACTTTCTGTATGAAATGATCAGATAGACTTTAATGGAATCTGTGGGGTTTTATTTTTTTCTGTAAACAAAGAAAATTAATTTAAAGGAATGTAGATATTTAAACCTGAGATCTAAGATAGACCTAACAGGTAGTTTTGCTGAAATGGATGTTAGAAAGCCAAAAAAAAACAAAACAAAACTTAAGATGTTTAATACACATTTTTCTTTACATCCAGTCAATCAACTCTGATAATTAAAATGAAACTGATTTACAAGTTCACTCAGCTACCTTAAGGAGCTCAGTTAATTAATAAACTTAAATCAACTTAGCTAACAGATTATGTTAGTTAAGCTAAAATAGATTCCTAAGTTAAAAGAACTACTAAAGTATTTGAATTAACTAAAAAACCCAAGTCAACTGAACTAGGACAAGAGTTTAAACAATAGATTATTTTAATTTAGCTGAAAGAGTTTTCCCAAGTAAAGATGACAATTAAAGGAGTTGAACTGACTAACAAATCTCAGTCAACTAAACTAAGATGAAAGTTTAGACAACATGTGATTTTTCATTAAGATAACAATTGGTTGTGTTATAAGAACAAACTCTATTTCTTGACTTAACTTAAAATTTTAAGGCAGCCCTTTACCTCATATTTTTAAGTTGAAACAACAAGTTATATTTTACAGTGTAGAGGAAAACAGAATGCTGATGAGGGGTCTTACATGAGTGAGCTGATTGTGAGTTTCTCGTGTGTGAGGAAGTTTTACCATGGCACACATTTGGTTACATGAGAAGAAACTTATTATGTGATGAGACAACAGGGTTATGCTGTATGTTGTGTGTGGCTGATTGGATGAATGTTTGAGATTGATCTAACTGTTGATTTTTCTTTTGTTATTAAGTTGAGCCTGCCAAATGGGTTGTTACGATTTATCCCCCTGGCATGAAAAACACGTGTCATGACTTGAACAAGGCCTTTCTTTCCTTTGCTTTCCTTTATTTTCTTTCCTTTCTTTTTATTTTGTTACTTTCATGGTGCACAGAAAGTTTCGTTTGATGGTCTCTGTTTGAGCAGAGATGCACGATTAGAACAGAAGCGTTATACGACTCGTCGTCGAGAAAACTGTTGCAGTGAGTTTCTCCAAAAATTAAAATGGGCTTGGGAGGAAGCCACTTATTTGGGACAATCAGAAAACAAGTCCCTGCCAAAAAGGATTCAGCGAGGTAATCCGATTCTAAAGTTTTTCTTTTTCTTTTGAAATGACGTCATTGCTGGCAGTAGAAACTTATTGCGTCACGAGAGGTTCTACTGTCAGCAAATAAAAAATGAGTGAAAAAACTGACTGACAAAAGCTGACAAGACTGACTGACTTAACGCCATTGTGTGAAGTTAACCCCCACCTGACAAAGGTGTGGATGTATCTCTGTGTGTGTCTCTATTGCAGGAGCAGAAGGAGACCACAGGAGGAAACTTGGGTCACATGACTATGTGAACTCTGCAAATTTAACCTTTTAGTTTAAAATTTTCTGTGTCTGTGAATTTACCATGGGTGTGTTATTAACTACTTTGTGTTGCTCACAGAGATTACTGTGAGAAAGAGAGTATGCAAATGCGCAGCGCTAACATTTACCATTCTTTTTACAGCAGATGGTTAATCATGTCATTCGATCATGTGATTTATAGCAGGACACATCTTAATGATGTTTTTCTATCACAGGATTACTGAGATTTTGTGTGAAGAAAACTGTGGTTACACGCTGTGTGTTGGTGATTAAATTACACTGTGTTGTGGAGAAAATGTTGAAAATTACAGGGAAGATGTGAATACAGTGTGGGATATATTGTGTTTGAAAGCTTTATGACCTTTTTACAGCATCTCTGGAATCTGGATGGCCGACGCCTGACCACCAGGATGAACCGTGTGTTGGCTAATGTTTGTTCTTCTTTAAGAGTGCTTGTAAAGGATTCAGCACAGACAGGCAAGTGACAAGTGAACAAATGTGCAGTGATTACAGAATAGTTGAATATGGGGCTCATTAGCTGGCCACTATTGAGCTCACAGTGATAAAAATGAGTGGAGTGACAAACTTAAGGAAAGTCACAGATTAAATTGTGGAATAAATTGGGATGACTCATGATTTGGGACAAATTATGATAAAAAGTGATTTGATGACTGGAGAAAACCTGCACATGATATTTGTCTTTTATGCTGAATACTTTATTACTCTTATGATCTGTAGTTGGTTGAAAATGTGAAGTTTGATTTAAAGACTTTGTCTTCTAGGATACAGGCTCTGGGTGGAGCTGAGAGTTAGACAAGCTAAACATTTAATTGCTGGCTAATGTTTTTATACAGGGTTACAGGTTGGAGTGAAGCTGCTCCAAGGGACAAACCCTGGAGATTGTTTTAGGGAGACTGTGCAACACTCTTGTACATGTCTCATAGGGGAGTTGACACATGGCAGAAGCCATGTGGCGAGAGGAGTGTCATTTTAATTTGCAGATGTCGCCATGACGAGAAGGAGTGACTGCGAGGATCGTCCTTAAGATGGAAGCTGAGGCCTGGAGAGAGGCTTCAGATGGATCAGAGATCGCCTTCAGCACAGAGAGCTGTGCTCCTGAGCTTCCAGGAGATCGTCATGAGGAGACTCTGCACAACAAAATCTTAAATAAGATGAAAGACTTTCGACGTTGACGTTGAGGAAGACAACTAAGGTGTACAACGTGCTCTGCCTTTAAAATCTTCGGCAGCGTCGGAACATGAGGACCTGAGGGAGCGTGCCAAGCTCCAAAAAGTGACAGCGCAGAGGAGGTCCAGCGATGGACTTGTGGTTCTGTGAACAGCACAAATGCCAGGTGACTGTGAAATAACTAACAGCACTATGTCTGTGAAGGTTCTCAGTCATCCAGGTCATCGTAGTCAAAGGAGTTTGCCTGACCTCAGGAATTCACATGACAAGGTGGGGCCAGGTTTCACAATGGGCTCACCCGAAACCCTGGCTGATTAGGTCCCACACCCGCTTTCACACCTGGGCGCATGTGATTAGAGGATCACCAGGGGGTCCTTTGTCCCTCCTTGGGGAGATACTCCCACTGGGTTTAAATCTGGGACTCTAGGCCATTTGACCTTAGAACTGAAGAAGCTTCTCGGATGAGAGGTGAAACGTCTTCAAGCAACTCAAAGAAGTCCAGACGCTTTTCTTTGCAAACTCCTTTGACAACTAACAGCACTTTTTCCACAAGTGAAGCCAGTAACTTACTATCCTACCAGATTAGCTCTAGTTGCTTGTGCTTTACCTCCATGCGTGAGATCAGTATGTGCAGCAGCTTAAGCTGTACAATGTTTCAGGATATAGTTCATTTAATCTTTTTGACACTGTTAGTTCCACACGAGGTAGATGTCTACTACTGCAGACTAAAATTACATTTCTGTCACCTACAAGACGCTTGTCTTTAATGTTACTGTTACTTTCACAACCATACATAACCATAAATTGGTGCACAATTCTGAATCCGTCAAACTTTTTTGCTAATGAAAGAAGAGGGCACTTCTCATGAGTGTAGACAGCACGTAGAGAAGGAGTGTAAGCCGAGGGATGACTTAACAGATGTGCCACTTGGTGAGGGAAAGGTTTGGTTTGTTGATGGTTTGAGTTTTACAACAGTAGAGGGACAGACTAAAACAGGTTTTACTGTAGTAGATAGTGAGAAAGTTATCTGTGCAACTAGCACGTTTCATATTTACTTGAGCAGCAGGGATAGTAGCTTTAACGGAAGCGTGTAAAGCTGCAGAGAAATAAGATGTGACATTATACACCGATAACCAGTATGCATTTGCTACATTACATTTCTTTGTAGTACAGTGGGTGAGACGAGGTGTGACAGCCTCTACAGGGAAACCTGTAGAACATGCCAAACTCTTGCAAAATCTGCTGGAGGCAGAGTTTTTACCCAGTAGGATTGCCGTTTGCAAATGTGAAGCACACATGTGAGGGAAAGATCCGGTTGCATTAGAGAATGCTTTTGCACATAAGATCGCGAAAGAGGCAACTTTACGAGAACATGGTGTTAACGTTTTAGCAGTGCAACACCAGCAGACGTTGGCTATTATGCGGGATGCACTGGTAGACATGCAGGGCCACTCATCTACTGCAGGAAAACAGTTGTGACTTACAGTAGGAGCGAGCTTGCAGGATGGTGTTTGTTATCTGTGTGATAAACCAATACTGCCTTAGAATTTGTATAAGACCGCTGCTATTTTGCGCCATGGGCTTCGCCATGTCGCAACAGGAGTTGAGTAGTTTATACTTTAAGATTAAATACCCTTAAAAACACTTTTTTGTAGGTCATGTATGATATGTTCAAGCACAATTCTTGGGGTAATTTGAGACCTAAGAGAGGGAAATTCCCTAGACCCAGTCACCCATTACAAGTCATTCACATGGATTTTATAGAACTGTCCAACTGTAATAACTATGAGTACTGTTTAGTGGTAGTGTGTTCTTTTTCAAAGTGGGTAGAAATTGTACCAACTAGAAAAGCAGATGCCATTTCGGTTGCCAAAGCAATATGTAAGAATATCATTTGGAACATGGGATTCCCAAGACCATTTATAGTGATAATGGTCCACACTTTGAAAATCAAGTGATTAGATTATTGGCACAACATCTAGGGATAACACTAAAAACATCATTGTTTATATCACCCACAAAGTGCAGGGTTGATAGAGAGAACTAATAGAACAGTAAAGTTAAGACTTAGAGAGACACGCAGGACATGGTTAAACTGTGTAGAATTAGTTAAGATGTATATGAATGTACATGAGGATTACTCCAACAGAGAATGGTCTGACTCGTTGAGATTATATATGTTAGACCATTTAGAGTTCTAGTCTTCTGTAGTGATGATAGAAAAGCAGAAGAGAGAGCATATTAGCAGATGAGATGCTTAAAATGTTTAAAAGTAAAGATGTCTTGAGAACAAATGATCTGCCAGATGATTCTGTGTCTCTGCAGGAGCAGAGTCTGAAGTCTGGAGATTGGATGTTGACAAGGCCATGGAGAGGAAGTGCTGGTCCAGTCCACGGTGGGAAGGTCCATATCGGATGCTGCTGATGACGACCACAGCAGTGAAGATCGCTGAAAGGAACACTTGGATACATCAAGCGCACTGCAAGAAGGTAACACACTTCCTGGCAGACTCTGGGTGATGGTGAAAAGGCCAGGGTACAAAGGGGGGAGTATATCTCTAGGACCTCTCATCTCAATCCTGGTGAAGAAACCAACGGATCCTGAACCCAATTTAGATGGCTGGGAATGTGCTGTGCGCCTTCTTGTGCATGTGGACCCAGAGTGGGATGACAGGAGCGCACTGGGACAGAGCAAATCACACCCAGTACCCGCATGGGGTTTTCAACAACTACTGGTGGCAGTTTGTGAACAAAACCGCTCACATAAAGAACGAGACCAATGGTTATGCTTGTGATGCCACTGGCTACACATTCTTCTGGACTGTGGCCATATAGCATCACTGAGACAGTTTGTTTGGTTGCCTTGGCAACACATCCAGGAGTAAACATACTTGGAACACTGCCAACTTTTCAACTTCTGAACCTGAATGGACGGTTGATTCACCAGTAGCTGGGACGGTGAACTGCTCTGGTACGACAGACCTGCCAGTCTGACTCAAAGTATCTGACTCGCTCCAGGACATTGAACAGCTAAATAAACTGGAAATAGGCCAGTTGCCTATGTGTATGAAGGGCAATGGATTAGTCCAAGTTGGAGATTTACCATGGAATTTGTACAACGTCGCCTATTCTTTGTGTCCTCTGCAAGATGGCTGCAAACAGAGAAGCCTTTTGTCTACATTTACATCATGAACACTTCTGTAAGCTGGTTGAGGCTTTGAGCCAAGAAGATCAAAACAGCTTGATCCAATTTCCTTTACAAAGCTTTTTCTGCGGTGACAACAGGACAGGATGTGTTTGAATGTCTATGTCTGTATACAGTTGGATTGTAGTGACATATGATTTTTGAGTATGTTGATTCTTCTTGTTTGACTGTTACATTTAGTTGTTTACTTGCAGGAATACATAATGAATCGCGCGACAGGAGTAGATGCACCACAAGGCGGGATAACGTGGTTAATGTCTGGTCTTTGGTGGCATTTTCTTTTTAAAATATTAATTCCTGTTTTCGGACTATTGATACTGATTTGCTTATGTATAGGATGGATTTTACCGTGTATAAGATCATTGCGAACTAAGATGATTTCTGATACATTTGTTAATTATGTACTCTTAAAACAATATGAATTGACAGAAATGAATGTTATGACAGAAGCCTGTGTGTAAATGACGCCTGTGCTGAAATTGTCAAGCAAGAGGTGCATGGCTAAGAATATACTACATAGGAATAATTTGGAGCATAAAAATCACAAAACAGGAGGGAATGTTAGAGTGAATTGTTAAATGTTTGTCATTTTTATTGTAAGTGTTACAGAAATGACTTATGTATAAGAAGTTTAATAGACGGTTCCAGCAGTTAAAATGTTCTTGCTTGTACAGTTCTGTGGACAATATTGTAAAGGTGTGTTTATCTTGTCATAAAGAACAAGTTTTATTACACCGCTATTATCGCGAGGTTTGGGGCGTGACAATATAGACTGTGAGCCCACGTTTAATAATCACGCTAAGGAGTTCAGCGAGCTATCTGCAAAGGCCTGGTTAGTCTACCAGCTGTACAAGGTATTTGTCCTTTGCCATAACTGTATTGTAATATTGTGAAAATTTGTAATGTATAGTGTTCTAATTATTTTATGGTTTAATTTAGAATGCACAAGACTGTAAAGGTATTCTTCTAGAACCTCCGAAGTGGCAGGCGGCCACGAGGTAATTTTTTGTTGTTAAATCACAAGTGTTACCTTTGATAGACTGAAGCGCTTAAAGCCTTTGTGTTTTATATTTGTAGTTTTCACGGCGTTCAATAAATGCAGCGAAGCGCCCGTCTTGAAGAAGCCGTGCCTGTGTTGTCATTTCGGAGTTACAGTGAAAACTCGCCCTAGCCAGCGCCGGTGAGAAGCTAATTACGAAGACGGCAGCTGTGAGAGTGACGGTGAAGTGGAGCGACACAAGAGGGCGCCATTGTATAAGCTCACCGTTCTCAAGCAGCCAAGCACACCAGCAACAACGTTGCACAACTGGAGTAAGGTGGAAATTAACAAAGGACAGTGTTAAAAGTAGAATAAGAGTGGTTTAAGTCAAGTTTAAAGAGCCACAATAAGCTTCTATAACACATTGTCAAAGTTTATTTAATTTCTACTGTACTTCAAGGTGATGCTTTGCAGTTTGGTGAATAGTGTACTTGCTTAAGGTCAGTTGGAGTGAGGTTTACAAGGTCCTTTAAGAAAAAGTGCATTTAAAGTATACAGTAACAGTACCCCAAAGTAACTTAAGTCACAAATTTAAGCTCAATGACATTTAACTAGACTCCCGAGATGGTTGACAAAGATCTCGAAGAGCACCATGCTGTACCGCTTACCGAAGTGGAAGAAAATGATGATGAACAAATTACAGAACTACAGACTGTTCGTAAAAGTGAAAGAGTAAGAACACTAACAGAAAAGGGTAAAGAGCTTCAAGAGAAGAAACTCAAAGGCCTCCAACACAGATATGCCGTTGTTTTTGAAAAATGGAGATATGAAGCAAGATTGAGCAAAGTAATACTGAGAAATGAAGTTTCCGAGAGTGAATTGAATGAGCTCATCAACAATGTAAATGTTGCCTGCAAAGATGTACAAACCATTTATGAACAAATACGGCAAATACAAACTCCTGATGCAGATGAAAGACGCAAAGTGGATGCATGTACATCACTTTCCTCGTTCATTGTCAGAAGAGCTGAAAAACACTTACAAGGAGACCTCGCAGATGGTGATGAAGAGCCATGGCCAGATGTTGGGTCGTGCTTAGGATCTGAGAGTACTAAGTCAAGGTCAAAGTCACGAAGGTCTAAAAGTAGTTCAAGCCAGTCATACTCACAAACAATCAAAAGAATAGAAGCAGAGGCTGAGGCAGCTGCGTGTCAAGAAGTATTAGCTGTAATGGAGGACCAAGAAAGGGAAGCAGCTGAACTACAAAAGTTGGAACTTGAAAACTTGGAAAGGCAACAAACGATGGAGGAGCAGCGCAGAAGGATTGAACGCTTGGAAGAGGTTAAAAAATTGAATGCTGCAAGAGCTAATGTAAAGGTTTACGCAGAAGCTGAGAGTATTTCTGAAAGTCGTAGTTTAGTGCGCAGTATCAAAACTGGGAGTGAAACCTCAGCAATTCCTGCTCCACCGCAATTTCCCTCTCAAGCTCCAAATACAACCCAAGCCCATAATGCGACAAGCCATGCATTTGTTCCACATACTCCCACAGTCATCAACCAAGCCCAACAAAATCCTGGTGTGCAACCCAAGGCCACCACAGGCCAAGCACTTAACGCATCAAGTCCGCCATTTATTCCTAAAGAAACACAAGCTGCCGCTTCTGCAACTCATCCACAGCCAAACTTGGATCTAGTCGGCATACTAGCAGACGCAATAAGTGCTAATCGTCTTCCAACTCCAGAACCTGCACTGTTCACTGGTGACCCTTTAAAATTCAAGGACTGGCAGTTGTCATTTGAGACTTTGATTGAAAGAAAAAACATTCCAAAGAACGAAAGACTCTATTATCTCAGGAAGTACCTTGGTGGACCCGCAAAGAGAGTGGTCGAAGGATTTCTCCTGGTGGGCACAGATGAAGCATATGATGCAGCTTGGGAAGTGCTGGAAAGGCGCTTTGGGGATCTATTCACTATAGGAAAATGCTTCAGAGACAAACTTCACAATTGGCCTAAAATAAGCTCCAAAGATGGAAGTGAGTTGAGAGAGTTTGCTGACTTCCTTAGAAGTTGTGAAGCTGCGATGCCACACATAAAGACATTAGAGGTTCTCAATGACTGTATGGAAATTCAGAAACTCTTGCTGAAACTTCCAGACTGGTTGACAACAAGATGGAATCGCGCAGCGATGAAAATAAGAAAAACCCTTAATGGCGAGTATCCATCATTTCACATGTTTACAGATTTTGTATCCACTGAAGCAGACCTAGCATGTGACCCCATAGCTTCAATGCAAGCACTCAAGGGTTTGGAAATCAGTAAGCCCAAACACTCACGCAGCCAAGTCATTCGAGCTAAAACATTAACGACAACTTCAAGTCACTTAACCAACTCAAGTCACATGAATCCTGTGACTTGCCTTTACTGCAAAAGAAATGGTCACACACTGGACAAATGTTTCAAATTCACAGAAAAATCAGGATCGTATCAAGTTTGTACAAGCAGAAAGGCTGTGTTTTGGATGTTTAAAGGGGGGACATCATTCTAAGAAGTGTGATAAAAGGAATACGTGTGAGAAATGCCAGAAGAAGCATCCCACATGTCTGCATGATGACAAGTCTGTAGAGCGTAAAAGGATAATGCCTGCAATGAATGATAACTCTCAAGAAAAGGACGAAGGAGATGAACCAGCAACCGCAATCTCTAATAGAGTAACTCAAGTAACTGCGAGCACACTGACATCCTACCATTCTACCTGTCTGGGTTTCGTCAAAAAATCCCCCAGAGAGAGAAGTTCTAGTATATGCCCTCCTCGATTCTCAGAGCGATACATCCTAGTGGTGGGCGGATCGATCCAAATATCGATAGTATCGATCCCAAGTCGGGATCGGTATCGGATCGATACTAGCCTGGTTAGATCGATTCTTTACTTTGAGTTCTGCTTGTTTGCTATGCTGTGCTTTCGGCACAGGTCGCTGGACTAGCCGCTCCTGTGTCAGCGGAGCGCAGGCACACTTTGCTCCCCCCGCCCTCCCTCTCTTATGTTTCGGTGTTGCGCTGACATGTCACATGACTTAGACACTTTGGGGGTTATTAAGAAATTGTAAATATTGTAAATACTGTAAAACTTTTTTCTGTCATTTAATGGTCGGGCATTGTACAGCTACAAGCATTTCACCCCTATGTCATACTGTGTATGGTTGTGTGTGTGTCTGTCAGTGCGCCCCAGGGTGGCTGTGGCTACAACGTAGCTTGCCATCACCAGTGTGTGAATGTGTGTGTGAATGGGTGAATGGGTGAATGACTTGATATGTAAAGCACTTTGGGGTCCTTAGTGACTACAAAAGCGCTATATAAATACAGGCCATTTACCAGGCCATTTACAAATAAAATTTGAATTTGAATTTGAAGTTGTTTACATATTAATTATATTTTTACCAACTGTTTTTGTTGTTGAGAATTTTAATTGTAATTTTTGTATTATAGTTTATCAACACTATTTGTTTTAATTTGTTTACTGGTTTGCGTGCACTTAAGATTAAAAAAAAAAGAAAGAAAAAAAAAGATTGCCACCACGGCAGACCCGATGGCATTTTCATGCTTCGCCGCATCATTTATTCTTACAATAATCACACGGTTGCTGTAACAGTACATATCACCACCACCAAGCCTGCAGCGGCATCGCAGAACACGCCCTGCCACATACCCCCATCGCCCACTTCACCCCATCCCGCGAGCAGGCGAGGGAATCGGCCCAGACCATCGGCGCCCCATGCCCCGGCCCAGCGACGGGGACCAAAAACAACAACAGCACAAGCAGCGCACAGGTTTTAAGCCGGTGAGGCATCATTGTAGATGCAGTGAAGGTGAGTCCACCTCATCTGCAGCAGCATCGCAGACCACGGCCCGCCACAATAATAAAGCATTTTTTATTTAATTATAAATAAATAATTTCTCCTAATTATGTCCTGGGTTTTAAGTAATTAATAATACCAAAGGAAAAATCACAAAAAACACTTAAGGTCATTAAAATTTATTGCGATTTAGCAATTCAATGAGGCATCCACCCTATTTATTGAAAAGTATCTGTATTGGTATTGGTATCGGTGATACTGGCCTGTATTTACTTGGTATCGGATCGATACCAAAATATGCAGTATCGCACACCACTAATACATCCTTCATCTTGGATGAAGTAGCCCAGGATCTCGACACAGATAAGAATAAGGCTCATCTAAGACTATCAACCATGCCCGCCAAGTCAACAGTCATACCATGTGAGAAACTGGTAAATCTTCAAGTTAGAGGCTACAAGCAGGAAAAGAGAATTACATTGCCACCGGTTTATACAAGAGAGTTCATCCCTGTGAACAGATCACACATCCCGACGTCTGAAACTGCTTTGAGTTGGCCTCACCTCGAAAGGCTGGCAGATAGGTTACCTCCAATGCTTGAATGCGAAGTTGGTCTGCTTCTCGGCTATAACTGTCAGCAAGCCCTTCTGCCACGGGAAGTCATTGCAGGTGAGGAGAATCAGCCTTACGCACAGCTAACTGATCTCGGCTGGAGCATAGTTGGTTGTATGTCTCAAGTTCAAAATCACAATGATGATATTGGTATAAGCCACAGAATCATTGTTCGAGAAGTTACTCCTGCAGTACAACAAGCAGTTGAACTTAAGCAAGAAGTGCATTTTGTATGCAGAACTCAACTGAAGGAAGTTGGTCCAGTTGATGTAATAAAGGCTTTGGGATCTGATTTCTCTGAGCATGCAACAGATGACAATCCAGTCTCTCAGGAAGACATTTTGTTCATGTCAAAGGTGACCAAAGGCATAAGGCAAAAGGAAAACGGTCACTATGAACTCCCGTTGCCATTCAAAACCGACAACCCGAATCTTCCAAACAACAAACAATGCGCTGAGCATAGACTGTCTTCATTGGAACGTCGGCTCAGAAGAGATAAGAAATACTATGAAGATTACGTCAACTTCATGGACGACATCATAGCCCGTGGAGACGCAGAGAAGGTCCCAGAGCAAGAACTGGATAATGAGGCAGCATGGTATATACCGCACCATGGGGTCTACCACCCCCACAAACCTGAAAAGATACGTGTGGTTTTTGATTGTTCGGCCCGTTTCCAGGGAACATCTCTTAACGAACACCTTCTGAATGGACCAGATCTTACCAACGCACTGATTGGAGTGTTATGTAGATTCAGAAAGGGCCCCATCGCCATCATGTGTGACGTGGAGAGGATGTTCCACCAATTCCATGTCATCAAGGAGCATCAAGACTATTTGAGATTTCTTTGGTGGGACAAAGGCGATTTAAACTCTGAGCCTTCAGTGTACAGGATGAGAGTGCATCTTTTCGGTGCAGCTTCATCTCCCGGATGCTGCAATTTCGGACTCAAACATATTGCTTCTCAAGGTAGAGACAGATTCAGCAAAGAGACTATTGAGTTCATCCAAAGAGGTTTTTACGTTGATGACGGACTCGCTAGTGTGACATCAACAGTCGAAGCCATACAGTTGGTAAAAGAGTCAAGGGCACTTTGTAAAACAGGCAACCTACATCTGCATAAGTTTGTGTCAAATGATAAAGAAGTGCTGGCAGCTAGTGATGGTGAGATGAAGCCTCATGATGAACTGAAGCTTTCCACCCAAATGGTCGACTCATGGTTCGAAGCATTGTGATGATTCATTTGCTCTACTGCGCCATCAAGTGGACAATTCAAGTGAAGCGTGCTCTGTGATTATAATGATGTGTAAACCTCTAAACTGAATAAATAAATTGTTTTCATGGTTATTTATCCCGAATATTGTCTCAGTATGTGTGATACAAAAGAGAAGGTGGAAACTATCAGGACAGAGTTTTGGTATGATTGTGTAACTGTTAGCCTCAGACAGAAAGTCAATAGTATAATTCAGATCATAGATCAGTACATTTGCATATTTTTATAACTATAAAAAGAAAGCTGACACTTTCGAGACTTTATCTAATGTGTAAGCATCACAGCAGATGCTTTTGTTTCAACGTAGCTGAGGCTAAAACAGAAAAACGATTTTATAAAAATATTCAGCAGTAGATCAAAACCGAAAGAAAACCATTAATCAATACATTAACATTACCTGATGCTGCTGAATTGAAGCAGAGCAAATTACAGAGGTTTTATTAGAGACACACCTTAACATTTTGCAATTTTGCATAATGTTAAAAAGTTTGAATTTGTTTAGTAGCCCATTGAACGGCAGAAATTAGTTTTTTTTTTCGGAAGTATTTAAAAGGGAAAAAACAGCGGCTGACAGCGCTGTAAACAACGGTAGTCGTATGCGTAACAAACAAGCGAATAATGCAGAAAACAGATTTTTAGACGGGAAACTGTTCTTGAATATACTGTGTGTGTGTGTGTGTGTGTGTGTGTGTGTGTGTGTGTGTGTGTGTGTGTGTGTGTGTGTGTGACAGAGAGAAAGAGAGATAGAGAGAAAACTGTGCATGAAGTGTGATTTCATCCTGGTGGAAGCAAAACAGCAAAAGTAAGAGGAAATTCATGACGATGTTTATGTGAAGCATAGTTTGGATCTCCTGCTGGTTCAGTCAGTGTTGTTTGAAGAGAAATAAAACCTGCAGCTTCAGAATCAGCGCAAAAAAGACGTAAAAACTAAGCACGACCCGCCGACGGATCAGAATCAGTGAGCCGTCGGCTTTCAGCCCCGACCGTGTCCGTGCCGTCTGGTGAGAAAGGCGACATCTCACTGCTTCTGATGCGTCAGCGGGTCTGCGCATTGTGTTTACTTTGTGCAGAATTCGTGTACCTGCTCTCATTTACTGTTTTAGCTGTTTGGTGGTTGTTGAAATGTAGTAATATTTATATTAAAAATCGATTCAGGATTTTAATGAATCGATATCACCTTATGCAAGCTAGAATCGATTTAAATCGATAATCAAAACCCGCTCCTAGTAACTGTGTAATCATGCTTATGTACATCTGGATAATGACACAAACTAGTGTTTGGTGCTTCACTTTTTAATAAACTAAAAGACAGAAATCAGATTATAGGATCTGTAATGTTGTTTATTTATATTATGGTACTTTGTGATATTTATTATTAGGAGAGATGAAATAAAAAAAATCTCTTCCTTGCTGGTTCCATTGAAGAAGCAATGCTCAAGCAACTATGTAACACGTACCTAATCCAATTCCACAACACAGTGTGATGGGAAATCAGCTGTGTTTTGCTGCCCATTTTATTTCGAATCTGGCGCGAACCGGTGAACCAGTCCCTGAATCAGTCACGTGGTACGGACTGCCCGCGAGGCCTCGAACGTCACTGCATACGTAATCAAAGCAAGCCTCGATACGTGCTTCACAAAAACGCCCCCGAGATTACCCGACACACGATTCGACGCTTCGACACACAGGACACATCACTACTGGCAGCTATTCCCCAAGAAGAATAAGCTAAAGCCAAAGACCAGGACATGGCTCTTGGAGAACTCCACATTGAACGTGCACTTGGAGTACAATGGTGCATAGAGGCAGATGAATTCCAATTCAGAGTCCAAGTTAAAGACAACCCATTGACAAGGAGAGGGGTGCTCTCGATTGTTGCTTCAGTCTTTGACCCCCTTGGGTTCGTTGCCCCATTCATATTAATTGGAAAGCAAATACTCCAAACGTTGTGCAAGGACAAAATTAATTGGGACGAGGATCTCCCAGATCACATTCTACCACAATGGGAAGCATGGTTGAGAGACCTGCCCAAGTTGGCAGCTCTGAAGATCCCACGAAGCTACTCACAAGTTGCTGAGCAGTACGAATTGCACAGTTTCTCAGACGCGAGCCTCAGTGGTTATGGCGCATGTTCATACCTCAGAGCAAAGGGTAGAGAAGGACAGGTCAGTTGTGCACTCGTCATGGGCAAAGCAAGAGTTACGCCCATTAAGCAAACAACCATCCCAAGGCTCGAACTGTCATCGGCCGTGACTTCAGTTCGCATCGCAGATGTGATCAAACGAGAACTAGACATCCAGAATCTACAGGAATATTACTGGACAGATTCACAAGTCGTATTAGCATACATAAATAATGATGCTAAAAGATTTCACACATTTGTCGCCAATCGAATCCAACGAATAAGACAAAGCACACAAGTCCTGGGACATGGCAGCATGTCAGCTGATCAGGCCTCAAGAGGTTTAAATGCTGCTCAGCTGAAAGATTCAAACTGGTTTAAAGGTCCCGATTTTCTTTGGAAACAAGATCTTCCAGTCAGAGAGGAAATGGTGGGAGAGGTTGAAGAAATGGATCCTGAAGTCCGTAAAGGCTATACGCACACTGTACATTCAAAGGAAGCAAACCCAGTGCTAGAGCGTTTGAAGAAGTTCTCCAGTTGGTCAAGAGCTATTAAGGCCATTGCCAGGCTCAGACGATTCATCAAAGAGTACAAAGGTGTTCAACAAAGAACGAACGAAGTGACAGATCTTGAAGAAAGAAAAGACACAGAATTATTCATCATCAAGCTAGTGCAAAGACACGTCTTTGCTGAGGAAATACAGAAGATCAGATCTCAAGGAGAAAATTCTCTGCACAGGCGCAGCAGACTGAAGCAGTTAAATGCCTTTTTGGACAGGTCAGATGTTCTCAGGGTGGGAGGAAGATAATCTCAATCAGCTTTACATTATGATGTAAAACACCCTGCAATTCTCCTCAAGGAGTCCCATGTGTCAGCCCTACTCGTCAAACACTACCATGAACGTGTACATCACCAAGGAAGAGGGATGACAATAAATGAAGTGCGGGCAAATGGCATATGGATTTTAGGATGTGGGAGTGTTGTTTCTTCACACATTTACCATTGTGTTAAGTGTAGAAGATACAGAAAGGCTACAAATGTCCAACAGATGTCAGATTTGCCTTTTTCGGTCCATTCATGGTAAAGGAAGGAAGAAAGGAAGTCAAAAGGTATGGACTATTGTTCACGTGTTTATGTTCACGAGCTGTGCACATTGAAACACTAGACGACTTATCGACAGATGCCTTCATGAACGCTCTACGAGTCCTGATAGCCATAAGAGGTCCTGTCCGACAATTAAGATGCGACCAAGGGACAAACTTTATGGGCGCCAAAAGAGAACTTTTGGAGCTAATGAAGGATATGGATCAAGAACCACAAAGAGCTATGGGTTGTGAATTTGTGGTGAACGTTCCGTCAGTTAGCCACATGGGGGGCGTCTGGGAACGCCAAATTCGAACAGTACGAAGTGTACTGACAGCAATGCTGGACAAGTTCTCAAACAGACTCGATACAACTAGTCTAAGGACACTGCTTTATGAGACAATGGCCATCATTAACAGCAGACCTTTAAGTGTTGAGTATCTCAATGATCCCTTGGGACCAGAGCCATTAACTCCCAATCACATATTAACGATGAAGTCTTCGGTTATTCTTCCACCTCCAGGAGAGTTTTGCAGAGAGGATTTGTACTTGAACAAAAGATGGAAAAAGAGTACAATTTCTAGCAAATGAGTTTTGGCAAAGGTGGAGGCGAGAGTATCTGTTAAATCAACAGCGGCGACAGAAGTGGCAGAACGTCTCACGAAACCTGCGAGTAAATGACATCGTGATACTGCAGGATGATAATGCTCCGAGATGTAAATGGAAACTTGCTCTAATAGTAGAGGCTATGGAGAGCCCAGATGGCAAGGTTCGAAAAGTGAAGCTCAAGACCAGTGAAACTACCTTTGACAGGGGGAAACCACTGACAAGGCTGATATATCTGGAAAGACCTGTTCACAAGGTAGTGACTTTACTGGAGACTAACATGCAAAGTGAACCAGACTCTAATGTTGACACTCGTTAGAAAATCACATTGCAAACAATGAGTGATTTTGGTGGGAGTGTAAGTGTTACAGAAATGACTTATGTATAAGAAGTTTAATAGACGGTTCCAGCAGTTAAAATGTTCTTGCTTGTACAGTTCTGTGGACAATATTGTAAAGGTGTGTTTATCTTGTCATAAAGAACAAGTTTTATTACACTGCTATTATCGCGAGGTTTGGGGCGTGACAATATAGACTGTGAGCCCACGTTTAATAATCACGCTAAGGAGTTCAGCGAGCTATCTGCAAAGGCCTGGTTAGTCTACCAGCTGTACAAGGTATTTGTCCTTTGCCATAACTGTATTGTAATATTGTGAAAATTTGTAATGTATAGTGTTCTAATTATTTTATGGTTTAATTTAGAATGCACAAGACTGTAAAGGTATTCTTCTAGAACCTCCGAAGTGGCAGGCG
The DNA here is from genome assembly GCF_001858045.2 of Oreochromis niloticus. Lineage (NCBI taxonomy): Eukaryota > Metazoa > Chordata > Actinopteri > Cichliformes > Cichlidae > Oreochromis > Oreochromis niloticus. Next base: position 73,073,581 of record NC_031967.2, on the reverse strand, counting down.
GCCACGAGGTAATTTTTTGTTGTTAAATCACAAGTGTTACCTTTGATAGACTGAAGCGCTTAAAGCCTTTGTGTTTTATATTTGTAGTTTTCACGGCGTTCAATAAATGCAGCGAAGCGCCCGTCTTGAAGAAGCCGTGCCTGTGTTGTCATTTCGGAGTTACATTTATACTTACCATCCATAATGGGGACAAATGGTTCACTGACTTGACAGTGATACGCAGATTGCACCTACTCCAAGCAGACAAAGAAAGGGTGGATGTATGTATGCTTTTCCAGAACCAGGAAGATGACAGCGGCATCCTAGGGTCGCATGAGCTTGTGGGCCATGCAGACTTAATCTTGCAGTTGTTAATTTCTGTGTGTTTTTACCAGCGCTGTGTTATTCATATTATAGTGCCACATTTCTTTTCTTATAAATCATATCACATTAGTAATTGTAATATTATTTCCTCACTTTAGTGTTCACCAGTTGTATGAGGGCTCGCAAAATCGCTAGCCCGATGTCCTGGGGCTAGTGATTTTTCCAGGGGAATTAGACGGTCTTAAGTGATCAATTACTTCCTTCAGTGCAGAAAAGGTCAAAGGCTCAAACTGCTGAAAAACAGCCGAGCATTTACAAGGTGGATCTAGGTCTAACACTGCCTGGGAATACAGTGTTCGTAAGGTTGAGATTTTTTTAATGAAGTGATTCAAAAAGTTTTCACAAAGTGCAAAGGAAGCCTCCATAGGAACAGTGGCACAGGGGTTATTTACAGAATTAAAAATATTAAAAAGAACTTGGGGCTTATAAAAGTTGGTAGAAATTACACCAGATGGGAAAGCAGAGTTTGCAGCTTTAACAGTTTTTTGATATTTTGTTAAGCAGTCACGCAGGATGCCCAAAGACACCTGGAGCTTGTTTTCTTTCCATTTTCTCTCTGCACGTCGACATTCACGTCTGAGAGAAAAATACATTTTTTTATTGTTTATTGGCAGACCAAGACTGTGATGATAAAAGGCTTGATTTTCGACATAGTGTTTTTAGTGATGACATTTCAGGCAATATGACGTTTTTGTTTATTTGCCGAACATATCTCCAAAAATGCACGTCATTGTTGAGAAACTGCACAGCACAGCACACTGGTTTTGCATGCGTGAGGTCGGGTCCAGGATCCAAGACTACGACAGAAAAGCCAATCAGCTGATCATTGATCAGTTTCATGATTGAAGTAGCAACAGGAGAGGGAGGGGGAGAGAAGAAGAGGCAGTCGCTCCATATACCGGTTGTGAAGCTTAGCGTGGGAATGCTTTCTTGCTTTCTCCGGGACAGCTTTCTTGGAGATGAAATGCTGGTTTCATAGCGATGCCGCAAATGCTCCACCAGACTAGGGCTGGGACAACGCGTCGACGTATTTTACGTCGACGTAAAAAAATCTGTGTCGATGCGTCGTCACTTTCAAAAAAAGACATGGCGGCAGCGAGTAGCGGCAACATGATTTAGGCAGGCGCAGTCGACTTAACCCACTCCACCCGAACACGCAGTTCTACAGTATGGGGATATTTTAAATGAAAAGGAAGTGATTCTGTCATTTGCCGGCTTTGTGAGGTGGAAATAAAAGCACGACGGCTATGCAGCAGCACCTCAAACAATGGCTTCTGCAAAGGACAAACCACCGTAAGTTTTCTTAACTTTTTTTTACTAACACTGGTTTTTACCCGTTAATCCATCCAGACCCCCCCCCGCCCCCCATGAGTGAGACATACACTCACTCATAGACACAGAGATAAACACCCAACCTTCATATATGCAAAACTAATTTAAGCTGCTTAGCAGTAACATATAGCAGCTGCTGTTTAGTTGTTGTTTTTTTTGTTTTTTGTTTGTGGCCCATGCTGGCAAAATGAGTCAGAATGCGCGCAGGCTGATCATCAGAATCGGCGAAAGACGAAAATGTGAGACAGCGAATTGGCCGCAGGAAAAATGTTAACAAGGATAACGCACCACCTGCTAAACGTAGCCGTCGTAGACACTATTAAAACATTGTTAAAGTGCTTGCAAAAGCAAAATGACAGCAAACCCTTGATTTGTCAAATTTAATGTCTTTCATCCTATTTGAACGCTGTTTTTATACGTAATGCTTCTCCAGCTTGGTCTTATAGGATGAAGTTATGCCATCTAATGACTAGAAAGCAGTGCACCAGTAAAGGTGTCATCAGCTATGGCTGTTTAAACGTTATTTTTTGACGTTATTTTTTGCAGCCATCACGATTGCTGCATATCATATGTTCAACATTGGGGATTATCATTACTCTCTTATTGTTATGCTATGAAAGCACATGGCATAAGTGCGTGTATGTATGTACAGAGGTGGGTAGTAACGAGCTACATTTACTCCGTTACATTTACTTGAGTAAGTTTTTGAAAAAAAATGTACTTTTTAAGTACCTTTTTTGCACGATACTTTTTACTTTTACTTGAGTACATTTATGAAGAAGAAACGGTACTTTTACTCCGCTACATTTGCAAAATTCGACTCGTTACTTCAAAAAAAAAAAAAGTAGTTTTAACACATTAGATAACATGCCGTCAGTGGAGTTTCCGGTAACTTTTTTACCAATGAGACGTGGCCATACAGTCACATGACCAGTTTGAAACCGTGGCGGGCAGAGCGGCCCAAGCGTTTCAAAGTAGCGGACACACGGAAAGAAGAAATATGATGGCAGAGTCTACGCTAGAGCTGAAGAGGATGAACACCTTTGGCCTCACATACAAAGAATGTTTCGCTTAAAAGCAGCACAAAAGAACAGCTATGTCTGCAGTGTCGGTGTCTTCAGGGAGAGCCAAAACAAACCAACTTTTCAGCGTGAAACAACTGAGGAAACGGTAAGTTTTCTCTAAATATCTTTTTAGCTGTGGTTAGCTGGAGGTCAGTCTTATGTTACAGCAGCTGTGTCGACCTCGAGCTGCGAGTCATATTTTCGGCCCTACGTTGTAGTGAGATAAGTTTGTGGGTGTTTTGTGCAGCTTCAGCTTCACTGGTTAGCTAGCGTGAGCTGTAAGCTAACAGCTAGCCTGGTTAATGACGCTAGAGTTCCACGAACGTGCAAACAGCTCGTCTCTACTGCTTTAACTGTTAAACAGAAGGCAATACTGCGGCTGACAGGGTTTATTATGTGAAACAGCAGCTTGTTTAGTTTAAACAGTCTGCATTAAGCTGGGCAAACACTGTGCGAGTTTTTTCAGTCACGTTATTTCGCTCCTGCTCAAACTGTACAATTAAATCGCAGAGTTTAGAAGTTCATAGGTCAAGATGCAGGGTCTCACACTATACGGCCTGATGCTCTGATGCGACCTGAGTGCTCAAACTGTGCGTCCATAACATGAAACTTATCATACAAAATCTCTCCCCCTCTGTCTTTCACTCACACAGGCACACACACCATCAACTTTGCTAAATTACTAATGAAAAACATTGACCAGGCAGCTGTGATTGAGCAGCAATGTCCATCCAACTCTTCATGGTTGTTGTAGTCGTGATAATTTTGTGAGGCCACACTGAAAAGCCTCGGATACAGAAGCGTAGAGCTGCCACCGGGGCAAAAGAAAAATAGAGCTATGTCACGTTATAACATGAAAGGTTTATTGTTCTAACAATATACTTTTAATGTTTGTACAATATACCTTTCATGTTTGAACAATATAATATCACGTTATTGCAATATACATAATTATCACATTCGTACAATATAAATATTATATTGTTCAAACGTGAAAGGTATATTGTTAGAACAATAAACTGTTTACCTTATAACGTGATATAGCTCTATTTTTCTTTTGCCTCGGTGGCAGCTCTACGCTTACGTACTCGGATGAGCTTCATCCTACAAGTTGTGCCTCCATCTCTTGTGTCCAGATCACACGTTGCGCTGCCGTGCTGCTCCACCTTTTCTTTCATTTCTGTGTTTGTGCTGCGCAGTGTGAGAGGCGACAGGATTTCAAATTGGTTTGATCATCATGTGACCATACGATTGATGATTGGGAGCTGGTCGTGAGGTGTTAACTGCTTTTCGTTACCCCATGTATACTACACGATGCACACACGATTAAGGCAAAACACGGCTGATCCCCAAAACGGTTGCGCGACTGAAAAATCCGCTCAAAATGGGCCAAATCGCACAGTGTATGGCCATCTTTTGGAGGCTTCCTCCAAACAAAATCTGCAGCTTGGCAGTGTATACAGCACTATAATGACCAGACCTAATTCTTTTGAAAACCTTACATCTTTCCACAGGTCTCCACTTCATCAGACATCACCTAGACACAGAGCTGGATGAGGCCAGCACAAACAGCAGCCTAACCGACGAAGATGATGGATCCATGGGGTCAGGAAAACCAGAAGCAGAGGAGCTGGAGAGGTACCTTTCACTGTCCAATGAAATGACACTGGAGGTATGGATGTATTGCATGGCTTTCCTCAGATCAAGAAGCTGTCGATCAAAGTCAATACAGCTCTTCCTGCATCTGCAGCCTGTGAGAGACTCTTTAGTCATGCAGGACTCCTGTTCACTGCCAAACGGTCACAGCTTCACAGCAAGAACCTTGAGAGCCAACTGCTGCTGAAGCTGAAGCACCATTTCACTGACTGAAGAAACAATTTATGGTAAAGTGAGCCATACACATATGTACATCCACATAGTGGGAATTTGTATTTGTCTTTTATAATTAGTTTTACTCTGATTTCAGTGTTTATTTGTGAGTGTAGTTTTTACATTTTTACATATTACATTGTGTTAATCCACTGTCTATACTTCAGGGTATTTTAGTATACAAAATAAGTTTGGTTAGAATGTCTATTCTTATGGAATTTTAGCACAGATGTTTTTTGTTTGTTTGTTTTTATTCCTGCTGTCCGCCTTGGGAATAAACTTTTCCTGATTGTACCTGTTGCATCTCTGTGTCATTTGTTTCTGATTTACTTAATCCCTCCTTGTATTTAAAAGAACCACCCCTAGTATGACATTCTAGCGCATCAGCTGTAGTCTGTTATGTTGAAGTTGCTTCGTTCTAATGTTTTCTCTGAGGCTGCTGTAAATGCGAATATATTTACTGTGGGTTTTGCTTGAAAAAGCTTTATGTTGTGAAAAACTGAAATCTTGAAATCTTGAAATTAGAATTGTTGTGCCTTATTTTGTGGATCCTTTTACATATATTTCTTTTGAAAATACTAAAATTTGTATATTTATTTATTTTTGATTGTCTGATATTTATTTATAAAATAAATTGGACATTTCAAACAGTTACTCGCTATTTACTCAGTACTTGAGTAGCCTTTTCACCAAGTACTTTTTTACTCTTACTCGAGTAACTTTTTTGACGACTACTTTTTACTTTTATTTGAGTAATAATATTTTAAAGTAATGATACTCTTACTTGAGTACATTTTTTGGATACTCGACCCACCTCTGTGTATGTATGTATGTATGTATGTATGTCAACCAGATCCTCATCAAATTATTTTGATATTATGCTTTCCATATAAATATTTTGTAATTATTCAAATTCATCTGTGTGTGATTCATGATTTCAGGAACAAACAGAAAAGTCTGGAGGACTACTGTAAGAGAAGAAGTACACCATGCACCCCCAGGAGGTGGCTGTACTTACCGAGAGCATTTTATCTATGATTTTAAAAGACATGAGACTACTTGCTGTGGTTAAAAAACTCTGTCCTTTTCCTCAATATTTTGCTGACACATTTCAAAGAGCCGGTGTTCTGGGTATCCATCCTACCTGACAAACCATCCTACCCGTTGTTTCTGCACATGCGCCAAACCATCCTACATTTGTTAATCTGAGCTACAAGTAGGGCTGTTCGATATAACGATATATATCGGATGACGATATAAAAACGTTTATCGTTTTATTTTACGCTGTCGTTTTGATGGTCACTGTAGCGGCTATATTAATTTCTTAAAGTTCTCTCTTTCTCTTATATTTAATATAACCACACTACGGACGGATAAGTGCCTGTTTTTGTGCGTTGTGGTTAGCAACAACGACGGTAGAACCATCGCGTGTCCGCTTGTGTATGTACCACATAAACCTTTCACAATAAAGCTCAAGATCCTATTGAGACTTTTCAAAATAAACTGAATCACGTGAAAGAGCAAATTATTTATGGATCAGAAGTAAAAGAGTAAAAAGAGTAAAAGAGCCGCCAGGTGCTAAAATATAAACCTTAGACTCAAACGCTTTTCCCCGCAGCACGCCGTGTAATAAATACTCACAAAGAAAACGGCGGCTATTACAACTTATGTCTAAAAATGTATCGTTTCATGCATCGGTTAAAACACTCAACTCCAGCTACATGACGCGCAGATGGAAGCAATTCCCGCAAGTCGAGCTGCCCGAGATTCACAGAATTACAGAAAATGTTAAATTTTTATGATTTATATCGTTATCGGGGCGATAGAATTCTTATATCGGGATATGAGATTTTGGTCATATTGAACAGCCCTAGCCACAAGCATACTTTAACAGCTAAAATTCAGTGGCGAACCATCCTACCTTTGTCAATAACTGCTAGAAACATACTCTGATGGGTAAAACCAAACCATGATACCTTTGTGAATGTTACCTACAAGTAGAGCTGGGCGAACGATAACGATATGTATTGCGAAATAACTTTTTCTCGATAGAAAAATTAAACTGTTGCGATAGGCCTCATCTCTCTTGTCATCTTAAAAAAAAAAAGAAAAAAAAAAAAGAACAGCCGATCCAAACTAAGTAGCACAGAGCCGAACCAATCACAGCTGCAACGTCACGTCACGTGACTTGTTACGTACAGCACAAGTGCTAAGGTGCACATGTGTATTTGCTTTTGCAGCCGGGCTGCCCAGGTAATGAAGGAAATGAGTGTGCCGACTAGAGAAAAACCAACCAAGAGTGTGAGCGAAGGGTAGCGAAGAAAAAACCGATGATGGTTCCAATGCCGGAGAGATTGTCGAACGGAAGGGCCACAGAAGTTCCGTAGTGTGAAGGTATTTCGGCTATTCCAACTCTGACAAAAAACAAAGTAGCGCACACTGTAAATTGTACCGAAAGCAAGTCTGCAAATACAATAAACCGGTGCATGCTCAATCTCTGACTGAAAGCACTAATTCGTCATTTGGCTTTTGTCAGACTAAAGTCACTGTTAAAACTATTTGAAAAGCTAAGCTATACAACAAGGAGAGATTGAGAATTTCCTTTTAGTTCTCAGTTTATTTGATATTGACAAAAGTTAGTCAATTTTGTATGTTTTTCTGTAAAACGAACTAAGAATTAAAATGTTGTTTCTAAGTGGAATTGACAATTTAGTAGTCTGTTTTGTTTGTCCTATTTTGAAACTTAAACGCTTTAGCGGCTGCTTTTTGTGTAGTTTGCAATATTTGCCTTTATTTATCTGAAACTGAAGTCTCATGTTCCTTAAGTACATCTACCCTGTTCAACTTATTAAGGGAAAAAAAATATTTAAATTAAAACAAGCTGCTAATTATTTCACATTTTACTTGTGAGCAACGGCACATTTAAATCTTACAAATATAGTTATTTGGCTTATATCGTGATATATATCGTTATCGCCTGAAATGAAAAAAACATATTGTGATATGAAAAAAAATCTTATATCTCCCAGCTCTATCTACAAGCATACTTTAATAGGTAAAATTAAGTGGCAAACTGTCATACCAACTTAAATTTGTGCTGGAATTACTCTGTGACAGTAGAAATGTGCATAAACTACTTACGGTAGGACGTTTTGCCAAAGTAGGATGGTTTGTCAGAACACCAGAAAGTTAATAAGCAGCAGACAGAAATGAGGCAGGTCGAATCTTCTTGCGTTTAATGTATGCTTTGTACTGGCACGTAAGCGTTTTCGGCTGTTTCAATCTGGACGTGCAATGCTGTGAACGCTGTGTTAGTGATCTTAATAGAATTTTTGTCATATTAATGTAAATTTTCATCTAATTGAATACAAGCTATTTGTGTATGATTGTCAGTCCAAAGAGGGAGAGAGGAAAGAGGGGAACGTGAGGAGAAAGTACAAGGTCAGGAAGAACCAGGTAAGAAAACAGACAACTGACAGGCAAAACAGAAACTGTTAAACTGACAGAGAGACAAAACCTGATTTTGCTCACACAATCTGGAAGTTGTGTTCTCCCTATATTAAAGCTGCTATACAGAATCTGCAAAACAAACTGGGTTGAAACATTTTTGACCCTCTTTAACAACATTCCAACATAACATTATCATTGATTGGGGATTTTAAAATTAATGATATATTTTATGTGGTTCAGCCACAACTCTATTAAAACCTCAGCCAGTAATAGGTAGGCCAACTTCTGGACCATCTAGTTGTCTGTATGACTGCCGCAGCACATGTACCACATTTGCACACTATCAGAAAGTGCCAAACGGTTCCCTGATGGAGTGAAGAGCTGTAAAGAGAAGTAGAGCGCTCTGTTTAGATTCTAAAAATGTTTTAAGCTTGTTTCAAAGATTCTGTACTGCAGCTTTAAATGTTTTCCAAAAGCACACATACACTTATCAGTGTTTCTCAAACTTTTTACAGTGTGTACCACCTGATAAAAATGTCAAGCTCTCCTAAGTACCACTATGAAAGCATGAAACTCATAAATCTTACAACACAAAATTATTATTCAATTAGTAAAATTAGTATCTGCAGTAAAGATTTTTTCATACATTGTATACATTCCACCACAGGCAAAGTTGCCTCCATTTTTATAGTTTTTATTCATATTTTGTAATAATTTATTCTGTTTTGGGAGTGTTTTTTTTTTTAATGGTCTGATCGTAGAATCGCCCCTGGCTGGGAGTAAATAAAATACAGATGCATCTGGAGATCATCCTTTGAAGTAGTATTCTAAAGGCTGATCCTTTATAGCGTAAGGGGGGACGGGCGGCGCGGGTAGCCCTTTGCACCCCTGCTCAGTAGGCTTCCGCTACTCTCTCTCTATTATTCACCCTGGGGTTGCCCTCCCCCAGGCTTGTACCTGTGGCTTCCTGTCCTGGGGTTGGGGGTTGGCTGTTCTCCTGCCCTGCAGCCCATCCTTTTGTTCATATTCAAAGACTATTTTTCTGTATGTATTCTTACCCCCTAGCAACCGCCATAATATAATGTTGCAGGCAATCACGAACTCTACAGTCTGTCTAACTCCAGTGTATACCAAGCAATCTATTATTCTCAAGAGAGATAAACTCAACATAAACTGAACCCACATTAAAGTTAGCTCGGTGCTTACCTTTAGATGAGCCCACAAGCCGAGAGAAACTCCGCGATGAAGCTGGAAGTCTTTCCAAACAGATCAGGGAGCAGAGACCCACGTGGTTCACGCTGATCTCAGCTACAATCCAGGAGACAAGGGTGTGCAGATCGATGCAGATATCGATCCAAACGTTGGTAGTGGTATATGTTCCTGTAAGTTCACTACTTTACTCCTGTTTCATGAAAAAGCAGCTCTCTCTGCTTGACTCCTCTCCTGCACACACACTTTGCTCCGCCCCCTTTCCCGGCTCTGCTGTGATTTGTGGCTGTGCGGTCATGTGACTCAACGTAATCACGTGGGTCAAAATTAGCGCCTATCTCCTTAAACGTCATCGTGGGAAGGAGAATTGCTAAGTACTCAGGGAAAGAGAGGATCGGTGCTGAGAATTGGAACAGCCTTTTTTAGTAGCGCACACAGCTAACTAGTGTTACTGTGTTAGATGCCTGAATGTTGCTCATGGTCTGATGGGAAATAATGTTTTCTATTCTTTAGCACATCGAACATTAAGCCGTTCACAGAGTTCGGGTTTAAAGGATGAAATCGTTTGTACCGATGCATCTCTCCTCTGGATAAATCTGTTCAATGACAAAAAGACTGAGGTGATGGTTTTTGGTCGCCCTAAATGTGTGTTTAGATGACAGCTGATGACTGTCCCTTAATGTAATCAGAACTGAGCAAAAACTTAGAGGAGATTGTGCTGTGGAACAATCTGCCTTTTGAGATAAGACAGGCCTCTTCTGTTTGTTTGTTATTATTTGATTCTATGCTGTTTTATCTTGTTTTAAATATAGGGCTGTTTTAATTTTGATGTTTGTGTTTTTTTTACCATTTTGTTTTATTCTATTGGTCCCGTGCTGGGTATTTTAAAGTGCTTCATGAATAAAGATGGTTTGGATTGGATTGGATAAAATTAAATACATCTTGTTCTCTTAGAATTTACTGTTGTGATCCAGTTTAACTATTTTTCTCCTCCCTGTTTAGGATCTCTGTGACTACAATAAATTTTCCTCCATCCATCACTGAACTGCACTGAAGTAAAACTTAATCCTAAGGGCTGCAATACACCAAAGGACATCACTAATAAACACTAATTATACAGAACCTTCAGCTCCCTTTGATTAGTCAATATAGATTATAATCTTGAGCTCATATTTTTTTCTCTGTTCTTCTTCCACCAACATTTTTTTCTGCAGGTAAGAATAGTCGTTAAGAACTATCTTCAGTGTAAAGAAGAACAAGAAGTATTGGAAGTGATTGTACAGCCCCCCACAGAGCACATCATCAAGTTTGTCCAGGATTACATGAAGAGAGAGAAGGATGTGAGGAAGCCTACATCCACAGAAGATCTGTGCTTAGTTCTCCAAAATGTTTAGAACAACCTACCAGCCGAGTTCCTTCAAAAACCGTGTGCAAGTGCACCTAGAAGACTTGATGCTGTTTTCAAGGCAAAATGTGTTCACACACCAAGTATTGATTTGATTTAAAACTCTCTTTTGTTCATTCACTGCATTTTGTTGATTGAGCTAGCAGGGCTCAAACTAGAACACTGATCAGTCATATTTGTAGGTTATTGCCAATAACCTTCAACTATTAAAATACATTTTGCTAAAGTGACTTTAATGTCTCCTGTATTAGATCAAAATAAGAGACAACAGATAACCACTGTTGTGATACCCTTTCTCTCTCACCTGGGTGTGCTAGTTTTGTCAAGTCAATTAATACAAAGAAGAACTAGCTTTGTTGAGCTTCCTCAGTTAAAACACTAACACAGGTACACACTTAGCCTGTATTTTTGTAGGAAAATTACATTCTGGCAACTTAAGCTCACCATCTGCAAACTTAACATGTGAAGTTCAAGATTATAGAAAACAAACTAAAGCAGAATTAAGAGAAACTCTATATTTGTTTCTTTATCAGTACCTGTGAGAAGACTGTTCATACTGTGTTGTTCTCTCTGCAAAGGTTTCTATCAGTAAATTTCAGAAAGACAAAGTAAACATTTACCGTCAGGTCCCGAGCTACTGCTAGAGATACTGTTACTGTGCCACGTGCATATCTTTGGAAATAATGAATTAGGTGGTAAAATTTGAGAATTAAAATGAGTTAATTAACTAAAAAAAGATAGAAAAGAAGTTGAAAACCAAATTGAAAGGAAATGTGTGTCAGTGTGGCCATATTCATCAGCATGAACATCAGACAACTTCAGGTTCTGTCACAACCGGGCAGCCAACACAAGGAACAGGACTCAGATGCAGACACCACACAGAGGTTTGGAGGAACAGTGTAAAACAAGCTATTATTTTGGCAAAATATGAAGTAAAGGTGAGAGGCAAATGAATCTACCCTCTGGAATTGCTCAAACCCATACACTAACACGCGATGCTACAAACTCAGGGGACTAAGAAACTGAAAATTAACCCACACTATGGCAAGCAAGAGACTCATAGTTACAAGATCCAATATCCAAGTGGGACACAAGAGCTGAACTATGAAGTACTAAACTATGCATCCACCTATTTGCTTCACTTATCCTTTTCAGGGTCGAGGAGGGTGCTGGAGCCTACCCCAGCTGTCATAGGGCGAGAGGCGGGTACACCCCGGACAGGTCACTAGTTTGCCGCAGGGCTAACACACAGAGACAGACAACCATTCGCGCTCACATTCACACCTATGGGCAACTTATGTTAATCAATCAACCTTTAGACTGTGGGAGGAAGCCGAAGTACCCGGAGAGAACCCACGGAATCATGGGTAGAACGTGCAAACTCCACACAGAAAGACCCCGGCCTGATGGTGGAATTGAACTCAGGACCTTCTTGCTGTTCAGCAACAGTGCTAACCACCATGCTGCCCCTAAATTATACTATAGTACTAAACTATATTAGAGCATGTTGTGGAAATTTCTTAACAAAGCCTGCAGACACGATGAGCGGTTAAAAACCCAACACTTTATTTCCCATGCATGAGGAGAGACGTCAGTCAGGGGGCATTGAAAGTAGTCTCTAACAATGAACAGTTCAGGTCCTTTTTATACACAGTCACAGAACAAAAGGCTTTTACAGTTGCAGTTCACACCTTGGCTCTAAGCAGACAGACTCTCCGTCACCTGTGTGAATCTCCCCCACTCTGGGGTCAAGTCTTCCTGTGTGAGCTTCCGTCTCCTGGGAGACATTCACCAGTTTCTCACCATCTGTCTCCCAGCGTGAATGAGGTGTGAACCAGACATACTAAACTAAGTAACATGAAAGCATTTCATCAAGACAATACATTAAAAAGAGATCCCACAACCCATACTAAACTAAGTAACATGAAAGCAAGACAATACATTAAAGGACAATACACTAAAGAGAAATCCCACAACAGTTCACACCCTCTTGATTGCATCTCAATCACTAGTACCAAGGATTTCTCTTCCTAACATTCTGTTAATTACATCAGCAATATTGCACACTCAAAAGGTTTCACAATATGCATCATTCTTGCAGTGTCAGGAAAATAGTTTCACTCATCACAATCATCTTCGCTTTCGCTATCATCAATGTAATCTTCAGCCTGCAATAGGGGAAGCTGCAATTTGGGAGACTCGCTTTCTTTTGTTAGTGCCACTGTGATTAATCTACTCAATAGGGTTCAGAGGCATGGGATCAGACAGCAACCGCAGCATGTGAGAATGGCAATAAAAGTGGCTATGGACATTAGCAACGACATCACTATGGCCTTATACTTCCCAAACTGTCTGTTGAACCACCCGTCTAAGGGGTTAGTAATGCCGGAATCCTCTGTCATTTGGGATGACAGTGTTCGCAAACCTTCCAAGGCTCTGGTTACAGTGCCATCTGGGGCGGTGTTGTTTGGAATGAAAGTGCAGCACAGAGGACCTACCATAGTGCAGACCGCCCCCTTTTCAGCCAAGAGCATGTCTAGAGCCATTCGATTCTGCCAGGCCATCAAGGATGCGGCGGCCAGCTGTTCAGATAGGCCCGCCACTGCATCCCGTGTCAGATTGGCCAGCCGTTGAACGTTGTAATGTACATAATTGATTCTGTCCACATTCTTATTTGGAGTTACCCATAAGAAGATGGACTCAAACCCTCCTGCAACCTGGTTGGCCAATTTAAACTCATCAGGGACACCTCTGGGGACACCTATAGCATCTATATAAGTTGGGGAGTTTTTAGTTAAATCAAAATCTTCCGTTGTGGTCCTACGGGCTCTTCTTACATGGGCCTCTGCAGAGGCGTGGGATCCTGCTAACACTACAGGGAGTGCCAACCTCACAATGGTGCAGGTTCCTGACCAGCTGCTGGGCAGAGTGTCTCTTAACACCTTGTCCCCACACCACCAGAACAGATCGGCTCGAGCCACATTAATGCTGCTCATATTGTGACATTTATTATTTTAGCACACCATGAACTTTCAGGAGCTCCTACGGGGGTGGCATTTACTCTAGTTAGGCACGTATAATTTCCCGCCTTTGGGGAGAACACAGGGGGGGTAACACTTTTCCTTACAATTGGGAAAGGAGTACTCAATACAGCGCAATCATGGTCCACCCTCTCCCTCATGTGGAGTTGAAGCATGCAATCAAAGCCTGGCCTGTCCTCCCAGAACAATAAAGGGGCAGGCACAGTGAACAGCGTGGGGCGGGCTGCAGAGCAGGCCACACAATCTGTCATGCTGTTTTCCCCGGCCGTGTATGTTATCCAGTCGAGCCAAGTATTTTTGTCTATGTAACCCGTCTCTATTTGCACAACATTCTCTGGGGAGGTGATATTCAGATAATTGACAAAAGGGTCCGCCAGTGGTCTGAACATTTGCTTGGCTATGGTGGCGGTGACCTCTGTTGCATTAGCAGGGGTCATACTGTGGGTTGAGCTTAATGCATGATGTAGTCTTACCTTTATTATGCCCATTGTGTCTGCACCGGCCTGATCCACTCCTATGATTAAATAAAAGGAGTCTTCTTTGGAGTCGTGACATTGTCCGGGGAAGTTTGGTCTCCTGGAAAATGGGTTCCAATTCAGGTTCTTAATTGTTAGCAGTAATGGGTTCAGGCCGGTACCAGTCGCCAATTGGGCTCTAACAAAGGAAAAACTGTTCTTACTTTTTGTCTTACCCTCTGTTGATTTTACCTGTTCTCCCCAGTACCTCGGCCTGGAATGCCACCACACAAAACTCCAACTTGGACACCACTTCTGGTGTCCCGGAACGCCATGTCCAAATATGCACAAATAAACATCATAACCTCTCCAGCTCTCATTATAGCCTTTACAGTCTATCACATTGCACAGATCAAAGCTGAAGGTCTGGGTAGTCGCATACGTATAGTGTAGCTCAATGTATCCGCCATACTCAGTAAGGCATTTGTCTCTCATCTCGTGGGTTGCTCCTTCTGTTGCACGAACCTCCTTGGATGTTGGCATGGTGCTCAGCTGCTGATCTCTCCAGAGGCCCCACCAGAGGGCAACCATCAGCCCACTGAAGAGCATCAGCGCTACCCCAGTGATGAGGTGCTTCCTGGCTTGTCGCATTGTTGCAGGTAGGGGGTAGACTGCCTACTACCTGAATAAGGTGCGGGGATTATTCTGCCCCGTTTGTCTTTTCTAGTTGCTCCTCCGTTCTGGGTGGTTCTCCTCCAAACAGCTTACAGTGGCTGGCGTGGATCCAAGTAAGTCGTTCTCCAACCTTTATCGCTGTTTGTGTGGTCAGTAGGACTTGGAAAGGGCCCAGCCACCGCTTCGCCTTCCAGTGTCTCCTCCTGAAATCCTTCACTAGCACCCAGTTTCCTGGTTTGAACAGATGCAGGGGTCCTTCTGCTGGTCTGGGCAGGGCTGCTTTCACTGCTCCGTGTACCTGCGAGAGAGTCCTGGAGAGATTTTGACAGTACACAATCATTTCGCTGTTGCACAACTCTGTGGACATGCCGATCCATTTGGGGGGTTCTGCCCCCACTCTGGCGGGTCTTCCATACAACACCTCATAAGGGCTGAGGTGTACTGGAGGTCTGGTTCGCGTGCGCACATACATCAGCACAAGGGGAAGTGCTTTTGGCCATGTGAGGCCAGTTTCTTCACAGAACTTTACCAGTTTGGACTTTAAGGAGCCGTTCATTCTCTCCACAGCACCTCCAGATTGTGGATGATATGCACAGTGTGTTTGCAATTTGAAACCTAGTTGCTTGCTGATCTCCTTCAATGCCTGGTTCACAAAGTGAGTACCATTATCACTTGTGATTTTTCCCGGGATACCCCACCTGGGAATGATTTCTGACAGGAGGGCTTTTGCTACTGCACTGCTGTCTGCACTTTTAGTGGGGAATGCTTCTACCCACTTAGAGAACATGTCCACTACTACTAGACAATACTTCTTCCCCTCGGCTGGTGTCAATTCAATGAAATCCATCATTAGATGGTCAAAAGGCATGTCTGGTGGGGGATGTGCTGCAGTGTTTACCTGTGCTGGGCGTCCCACATTGTTGGTCGCACAAATGAGACACTTTTTGCAATGCCTCTCAGCTGCTGTGGAAAACCCTTTGGTGAACCACAGCGATGTTACTGCTTGTAGCATCCCCCCTTTGGACGCATGGTCTAACCCATGTGTCCATTTTAGAAACCAGGGGAAGAAGTGTTTAGGTAGACATGGGCGGCCGTCAGGAGATCGCCAGACAGAGTCGACCAGTGTGCAGCCATGTTTGCGCCAGAGAGTTTTCTCTGGCTGGGAGGCAAATGACTGTACAGCAGGAAGATCAGCAAGGTTAGGTGTGGACAGTGGTGCCAAGACAAGTTGGAAAGGTAGGCCTCCTTCGGCTGCTGCTTTGGCTGCTGCATCGGCGGCTGCATTTCCTTGGGAGACAGAATCAGTTTTACCTGTGTGTGCTGCACACTTCACTACAGCAATGCGAGCAGGCAGGAGGATGGCATCCAGCAGCGCTGCTACCTGGTTAGCATTGAGGATGGGCTTCCCATCAGATTTCAGGAACTTTCTGTGCCTCCACAAGGCCCCAAAATCATGCACCACACCGAACGCGTAGTGAGAGTCAGTGTAGATGGTGGCCGACTGACTCTTTGCAAGTTTACAGGCTTCTGTGAGCGCCACAAGTTCTGCAGTCTGTGCTGAGAAGTGTCTGGGCAATGAGCCTGAAACGAGAGTGGCATGATCAGAACACACAGCAAAACCCACCCGGTTAGTTCCACGTGAATCACGTGAGGAGGAGCCATCTACATATAACACTATGTCAGAGTTCTCGATGGGAACATCTAACAAGTCAATCCGAGGTGTACAAGTTTCACCCAATACAGCAGTGCAGCTGTGTGGTTCACCATCCTCTCGCGTGGGGAGAAGAGTGGCTGGGTTAAGTGTTGTGCATCGTTTCACTGTGATGTTGGGCATGTCAAGCAGTATGGAAGAGTACCTGAGCCAGCGAGCTGCAGAAAGGTGTGAAGTTTTCTGCTCCAGCAAAATGAGAGAAACTGCATGGGGTACCTGCACTGTCAGAGGAGAGTACCCTACAATGTCACGTGAGGCGAGCACGGCCTTCTCACACGCAGCTACTGCTCGTAGGCATCCAGGCAGTCCTGCAGCTACTGGGTCAAGCTTGGAAGAGTAATAACACACCGGGCGAAGTGAATCACCATGCTGCTGTAAAAGAACAGAAGACATGAAACCATTCTTTTCATCCACCATTTGTGTGTATGGTTTGGATGGGTCTGGAAGTGCTAAAACGGGCGCTGTTTGCAGCAGTTGTTTCAAGGAAGTGAAGGCAGCTTCAGCCTCTGGTGTCCAAGAAATGCGATCATTGGCTGACAGACTTGCACCATGAATGAGCGCAGTAAGTGGAGCCTCCACAGAGGAGTAGTGTGGAATGAAATTGCGGCAGTATGATGTGGTTCCTAGGAATGACATCATCTGTTTTTTGGTGTGGGGTTTTGCAATGGTCATCACAGCTTCCACCCTCTTGGAGGAAATCTGGTGAGAGTTGTAAGAAATCACATGCCCTAAGAATGTGACTTGCTCTTTACAAAACTGTAGTTTTGACTTACTAGCCTTGTGGCCCTTGTGATGCAAATGTGTCAGTAAAGTGAGAGAATCTGCCAGACACTGCTTTTGTGTGGGTGCACATAGTAGCAGATCATCGACATATTGAAGTAACATTGTGCCTTGGGAGAGGATCAAGTCTGACAGGGAGTCTCTTAAGGCGGCATTGTAAATCGTGGGGGACTCACAGTAGCCTTGACACAACCGAGTGAATGTGTAAGCCTTCCCCTGGAACTCAAAAGCAAACCAGAACTGGCTATCTGGGTGAACTGGAACAGAGAAGAATGCATTAGTCAGGTCAGCAACAGTAAACCACATAGCATCAGATGGTATTTGGGACAAAATGGTGTGGGGGTTCGGAACCACAGGGGCTCTGGGGATCACAGCCTTGTTCACAGCTTGTAAGTCCTGCACAAACCGCCACTCAACAGGCTCATTTGGTCCTCTGATTTTCTTCACAGGGAATAGTGGAGTGCGAACCAGAGAGGTGGGGCATGGGATAATTACTCCAGCTTTTAACAGGGATTCAAACACAGGTGTAATCCCCTCTATGGCTGTTTCAGAGGATATTGTCTTTGGCATGGTCTAAAAGACGACTTTGGAGTCATTACCACAGGCTCACAATCTTTAATTAGGCCTACATCATACTTAGATGAGGCCCACAGGCCGTCAGGCACCTCTGTCAGCAGGGGGTGTGAGGAGGTTAGAGGAGGTGTCGTTTGAAGTAGACAGTGTGAGACAGCTATGTTCACTAGCTCAACTGAGCGGACACAATGGACTGTATATGTCATGGTTTTTCTGTAGGCTTTCATTTCTCGAGAAAACAAAACTGTGGGATCCTCTGTAGGTTCCCAATCGCAAGCGCGGTAGCACCGGTGCATAAATTCTCCCATGTCTTCCCACTGGCAGCTGTGAGCTTTTGCTAGGGGAACATGTGGGACGGATGCATCCATAGTAAACATGTTTCTTTGCTCATCAGTGAGAGAAATCGCAAGCGCAGCAAATGTGGAGCTCCAAAACATACATGTCACAGTTAGTAAATCATTTTTGGTTCTGTACCATTCTTCCTCATAGCTGTCATCAGGGCCATGCAGAGAAAAGTGAGACGTGCAACTCAACTCTCCAGGAGCCATAAAACAGACATCTGGAGGCATGCAGTTGCGAGTCGCTTGTATGAATTCTGTAACAAGCGGCCCCTCCTCCAGCTTCCACCCGTAAGCGAAAGCTGGAGTCACGGGGTTATATTTCACCATCATATAATCATAGTCAGATTGTGTGATTGTGATGCCATTATAGCAGGAGATTAAACTTATTTTCAGTTTGCACATCAAATCTCTGGCAAGCAAATTGTTAGGGCACAGGTCTGACCACAGAAACTGGTGTGTGAATTTTCTACCCTGTCCGTCTACACAACACAGGGGTATGGTGAAATCTTCTCTCTGTATGGTTCCTGATGCGGACACAGAATGAGTGAACTTTTCACCCAGCACGGGCTGGGGTGAGAGAGAATCTGAGCGTAGTACAGAGTGGGTGGCCCCGGAATCTACAAGAAATTCTACTTCCTGGTTACAAACTAACATTTTATACAAGGGCAGTGATTTATAAGGCGTGCTATTTAAATGTACATATGTACCAGCTGGTGACGAAGAAACATGTTTTACATGATCAAAAGTGTGCTGTATTAAAGTGTGTGTGTCTGTGTGTAAAACACTTTCTTCATCAATGGGTGTGTGTATGTGTGTGTGATTTTCACTTCCCTGTTCTGATGAGGTGGGCAAACCACAGCCTGAAGCGTACTCTGGCGTCCTTTCCCCCCGGTCTCAGTCCGCTTGCTCCCACCGTGGGCTCGGCCTTTGGTAATTCTGGCATTGTTGGTGCCTATTTCCACGACGGCCACGGTTAGGACAGGTTCCTCGCCAATGTCCATAGTCCCCACAGACAAAACAGGCGTCCCGATCTCGTCTTGACTGCTGTTGTTGTTGATAATGTCCTCGGTCCCGTCTGTTCTCCCCACTTCGGTCACGACAACTGTCTCTGTTGTGGAAACCTCCGTGCGGGTTTGCCACGGCCTTATACAGTGTTAAGGCGGCATTATGGAGGTCGGCATTCTGTTTTTCCTCTCTTTTGCTTTTCTTCTCATCCAGGTGGCTCTGAGCGTGGCGGGCATGGCGTCGTAGCTCCGTTAGCCGCGGCTCATCTTCTCCCCCCACGTACGAATGCTTTACCTCGGCTGCCACATCTGATCTCAGTCCCCGGAAAATATGGCCGCAGAGATGGTGCTCATATGTGGAAGCGGAGGCGCCCGTCATGTCATCTTTGGATATTCCACCATTAGCTTCAAACACAGTTGTCATACGATGTATGAAATCGTCCACAGATTCATCCTTTCTTTGCTTGCAAGCCTGAATCTTTGACATGTCCACTTTATCTGGGAAAACCTCCTTTAGCTTATCCATCAGGTGGGTGACTGCAGTACAATATTCAAGGTTCTCTCCATGCTCATAGGTCAGGTGTCGTATCCTCAGCGTAGGATCAGGCAAGTGAGGTGATATTCTCCTCAGGTCGCATGGTTTCAGTTTGCCTGCCACTGCGCGTCTAATTTCTTGACCCGTGGGACGATATTCTTGGCAGAAAATTAGGAGCTGCTCACCAAACTTTGCACCCGACATGAGGGGGTCAGGTAGATGGCTTGTGGCGTCAGCGATGTCTGACTGTGTCCACGGTCTGTGAACTAAAATAGGTCCCTCGGGTCCCGCCACTTCCACCATCAGGAGCTGCAGGCTTTCTCCTTTCGCCTGTTGCTGTCTCCGCGTTCTCTGCCCGGTCTGGAACTTTTCGGCCTCCTCGCTGCTGTCTGCGTCGTCTGTATTGTCCCGCTCGTCATCAGTGAGAGAATATTCAGGCTGAGCTGTGGGAAAAGGCAGGGAGTAATATCCATGGCGGCTGTCCTTACTTCTGTTCTTTCCTCTCACCGCTCTCCGTTGCTGTGTTTTCGTCGCTTCAGCTCGCGGCGCGTTTTCAGCTCGCGACGCGCTCTGTGTGCGACTGAGCGCTGTGTCGGATCTGAGTGTCACTCTTTCCGCTTCATCCTGGCGGGGCTGTCACTCCTCAGTAGCGGGATTGGAGCTTGCATCCTCTGGCGGTGAGGCGCGTGGTGCAGAGCGGGATGGGGAGGGAAAGGAGTCCAGGTCCGCGTCGGCTTTCAGGCCCTGCAAAACAGCCTGTACTGGGGAAGCACAAACAGTGCGTGAACAGGGAAATGATATTTTGTTCTCTGTGTTATAAGGAGGTGGAAGAGGCGCTGAGGCAGATTCTGCGTCAGCCTCCCTTCCACGCACTTCTCTAGGTAATTCTTTCAGGGCTGCTTTGTTTTCTCTTCTTTCTGCTTCCCCCATCCACATTTTCAAGCATTCCTTCTCATCGCTTACTCTACGTAGATCTACGGTCCTAACTTTTCCTTTTTCCAATAATTTTGCTTCTTCCTCTCGCAACTGTTCCTCTATTTTCTTTAACTGGTTAACACTCAGCGATCCCTTTTTGGGAAACCCGTTTACTTTTTGCCACTTAACAACATATTTCATACACCCAATTCCCCATTTCTTAACCATACAGTCAAATATTGAGTTTTGTCCCTGGCCACCTCGTGGAGCGCATGCCGCAGCCGCCTCTCGAGCCGCTAATCCGGCTCCGCTGGCTGCCTTACTGGATCTAGATCCCATATTACTACACGAGGCGTCCCCCGTGAGGTTCCTTGCCTTCTATGGACCAAGGAACGAACACCGCCACCCCCAGTCTCCTTTGAAGAAGTTAGGATCTTTTAGAAGACGCTAGAGATGTCACTCCGTGATTCTACACGAAGACTCTCCGTGATTCTACACGAAGACTCCCTCGGAGCTCTTGCCCTGGAAGGTCGTAACACGTTGACCCTCTTGAGCTCTCCGAAGGCTGCAACACACTCACACGGCCAGACACAAAACTCTCGTGACTTGTTAAAAAGGTAGATACAGCTCACCGTTCTGCAGGAGTTTCCCCTCGATTCGTCAAGGTGATCTCGGTGGTCGCTGAAGCACAGGCTCTGTGACTCTGCCTTTCTCTTTGCTTTAAACAGCTGGCAGGACCGAAGCGTTTTGCTACCTCGGGGTGATCAGCCGTCCCAGAGCCATCCTTCAGCGAGAACACTGGATCACCCTGCTCGCAGCGCCAAACTGTTGTGGAAATTTCTTAACAAAGCCTGCAGACACGATGAGCGGTTAAAAACCCAACACTTTATTTCCCATGCATGAGGAGAGACGTCAGTCAGGGGGCACTGAAAGTAGTCTCTAACAATGAACAGTTCAGGTCCTTTTTATACACAGTCACAGAACAAAAGGCTTTTACAGTTGCAGTTCACACCTTGGCTCTAAGCAGACAGACTCTCCGTCACCTGTGTGAATCTCCCCCACTCTGGGGTCAAGTCTTCCTGTGTGAGCTTCCGTCTCCTGGGAGACATTCACCAGTTTGTCACCGTCTGTCTCCCAGCGTGAATGAGGTGTGAACCAGACATACTAAACTAAGTAACATGAAAGCATTTCATCAAGACAATACATTAAAAAGAGATCCCACAACCCATACTAAACTAAGTAACATGAAAGCAAGACAATACATTAAAGGACAATACACTAAAGAGAAATCCCACAACAAGCTGTCATGGTCTCCGTGCCTGCCCGGCCGGCCCCACAAGGCTACATTTGTTGTTTCGGTTCTCGCTCTCTCGCTCTCTCTCTCGCTCTCTCTCTCTCTCTCTGCCTGGGCGGAGCTCACTGTGGGCTCCCGCCCTTGGCCCACACACCTGACAACAATCACCTGTCATCACCGGGAGCACTATTTGAGGCTGGAACACAGATCCTCTCGTCGCTGGATGATTGTACTACTGACGTTAGTGTTCTCACAGCTCCTGTGAACTTGTGCTTTGTGCTTTGTGATTAGTTTGTGACTTCCCTCCTCTTCTGCTTCAGACCTTCCCTCCCGGACCTGCGACCTCCCTGCCATGTGAACGTGTGTGAGTGTGGGCAAGAAGACGCGAGCGAGTGTGAGAGAGCTACCCTGTGATTCCCTGGAGTTTTGGATTCCCTTCACTGTATATATTGTGCACTGGTGCCGTAAATAAACTGTTTTTTGGAGACATCTAACCGCTCTGCGCTTGAGTCCCTACAACCAGATCGTGACACAAGCAACCTCAGTAATTCACTCAATAGTCACAAAACATGAAATCATGAGACAAGAGTCAGACTATGTGTCTTTTAGCAGAGTAGTTGGGGTCTGGGATGCGGGTCCTCCCTTCTGCTGCGAAACTAGGGGCGGTCTGCTTGTCTCCACCCCTTGTTTGTGCATGTTTGTGTCTGTGTGTGTCTGTACGTTTATGTCTATATGTCAGGTCACTGGAATGATAAAAATTATTTGAACATTACATAATAAGACTGATTCAGGACAGACAATTAGTTATTTTAAACTTTTCTAGCAGTCCCTCACAAACAGGGAACAGTCTGTGTATTCTCTCCGTCTGTCAGCTGCTGCTGGATCTTCCTCCTCCTCTTTCTCACACACTGCTGAGTTTGTCCTGGTGGATCATCAGGGGTGCAAAGCCTTTATTCTTACAAGCCGGATGACTTGTAAGAATGAATGATGCTGCGAAGCATGAAAATGCCATTGGGCATTGTAGAAAAATCAATCTAGAAAAATAAAAAGTGCATGGCCGTTTATCAATGCCCAAGTACGCGAGTACGTACTCGCGTTCTCGGTGAGTACGTACCCGCCGAGAACGCACGGGAGTACGTACCCGCCGAGAACGCGAGCACGGACTCATGGGCCGTTTCTCAATTCTCAAGTACGCGAGCACGGACTCGTGATTTGTACAGTCGGAACACCTGCGTACGTGATGATGTCACAGGTCCGGAGTTTTTACTGCCGTCCCCTCCTAATTTAACTGTGAGTAACATGTTATGAAGCTTAACTTTAATCACAGCCAAACCGGTTTACTCAGGAACAAATAAAACACTGAAATAAACCAAACATTAACATTTAGAAGTGATCTACGTGACTTATATATCATTTTTAACCTCAGTAGTGAAACGTCTTTTAATAAAAATAGTGTACATGTACATACGTGTACATACCTTAATAAAAACAAGCAGGTGAGATGTTAGAACGCTTTTATTTCTATTCTAGTGGACACTCAATACTATAGACAGCTGCTGGAGTTTCTTTAACCTGAGTAGTGAGAAGACCGCGAGCACGGGGGGGGGAGGACGATGTGCCGGGAGTCCGCTGTTGAGTTTTGGACGAAATGCATTCTGGGATATATAGCTGTCCCAACTCTACACCGATGCATGCTCGATAAAACGGGCGGATCGAGAACACATCCGGGACTTTTTCGCGTTCTTGGCGTGATGCGTACTTCGAATTGGAACAGTACTTGGTCTCCGACTGATGACGTATCACGAGTACACGAGATCGCAAGTACGCACAAGTACGCATATTGATAAACGCCCCATGTAAACCAGTAAACTACGGTGGCCCTGAGAGGCCAAATGGACTGCAACTTCAGAAAACACTTGCAAAAAGAAAAATGCCATAAAAAGAAAAATGCCGCAAAAAGAAAAACGCTGCAAAAGCACACAAAGCACAACGGAAATGTTCCTGGGGAGACAATAACCCGACAGACCAGTTGCACGAACCAAAACATTGCTAACCAGTGCGCTGGGACTGGGAGACACTTCAAAGAAGTGGAGGAGAGATAAATGTGTTGTAATCTCATGATTCTAATAATACTACAGATATCTGGAATATACATTCAAAGATAATTCTAACAAAGACAATGTTTAATGTAGCCTTAGAAATGAAGCTTTTTTAAACTCTAGAACAAATACTAATAAGTCATTAAGGAGTGTTGGAGTTAATGTGTTCAGGTTTTAATTTGGCATTGTGTCTTCATCAGGCAATGTATTGTCCATATTGTGGAATCCAGCTAGTGGGGCAAATTGGAGTTTTTTGTGGGTCCCATGGATTATGGGATTATTATTCATGTTCCATTCCAAAAGTACTATATTCATTTCCTTATTCTAACGTTTTTGTATTGTTAAAGACTCTGCATGCAAAGATAAATCAGAATTTCAAAAAAAGCAAAGGCATGAACTGGTAGGTACTAAGAACTGTATTCTGGTTTAAGCCTATGAAGCGAGATCATTCATCTGCAGACCAGACAACAAACGACGGAGGCCCAGAAAAGTACAATCAAACGATGAGTTTATTGACAACGGAGAACAACCATCAGCATATGGCTTATTTGCTCTGACAAAAATACACTGAGTTCTGGTTTTATAGCATAGAGGATCACACCCCCACATACACATCAATACAGGTCAAAAATACATTATGTCCAGTCATTGTTTACAGACAAGGGTACATCTTGTACATCTTAATAACTATAAACAGACATATAACTTCTCTTTTTGATAACACCTTCCTTTTAAGGTAATAACTTCAAGCTTCAGGGCCTCTAAGGGCTAATAATGGACCCTCGTCCTCAATCACTAAGTAGACTGAATTGGCGCAGGTCTCAAATAAGAGGCAGAAGACACTTGGGCCTTCGCTCAGGCCTGCTACTAGATTTATGTGTATTGTAAGCATGCATGCAATTAACCTGCTATGTTCTCATCTTCCCTCAACATGTATCACCTGGACACTCTCACCAGTGAAGCTTAAAACCCTCTTGGATAGAACATCAACTCTAAACAAGCACAGTTATGCATTGTGTATAGAATGAACTCAACCTGTGAATAGAATGAATGTGATGACAAACATATTCAATGCAATATGAACCCTGTAAACAATATTACTGATAAAATAATACTGTAAAACCTGTTATTAATGCATTTATCATAAGGCAGAGTATATGGCAGCAATAAAAGAATCTCTAAATCCCAACACCTACCACCAGTTCTACGGGATATTTTTAGAAAATTGTTTATGACTTGTCTATAGCAATAGGGCATATGTACACAGTGATGAAATTCTTCTAACTTCTCTAATTTTGCTCATTTTGAGTTGTCAGCATAGAGGTCTTAATGAGAGTGATAAGTCCTGAATCCTGGTCCATGTTCTTTAAGCTTTCTCTGGCCTTTATTCAAGGACACATCAAGAAGATTAAATACTTGAGTCATGTTTATTGAGAGTTGTTTCAGATGTGGAATTTTTTTAAGAACACTTATTAAGTGCATTTGTGGATTCCTGCGGTCGTAATTATCTTTTCACGTTTTCTCTTCAACCTTAGGCCCAGTCTCAGTTACAGACATCATCAATAAGTATTTCTCGAGGGCCATACATATGAAGTGATCCTGGATTTTCTTGAAAACAAGCATAATATTTGTATGAGTCTGAGAACATTCAAGAGGAGGCTAAAAGATGCTGGAATGACTAGAAGGACTGACTTTACTCCCACTGACATTGTCATTTACACTGTTACATAAGAATTGAGAGGCTCAGGTCAGCTTCTGGGTTACAGATCCATGTGTCAGACACTGCGACAAAAGTATCATCTGACAGTTAAAAGAAATGATGTAATGCACTGTGGTCGCAAATTTTGAAGCCATCCTGCTAACCTTCTCCCACCAACGATGTGGAGATCCAATCCTTTTAGATCCAATTAAAATCAAGACACTCAAAAAGATGCTCTGTAAAAGAGTAGAATTCTTGGAACAGAGTTTAATACAGTGAATCATATGAACAGCAGGAAAAATACAAACATACATTTAGCAAGAGAATTATGAAGCAGAAAAGCAAGTAAAGCGAAAACCCCGGGGTGTACAGCCTTAAGCACAGACAGCAGAGCAACACAGAGATGGACAGGAAGCAGCAGCAGGAGGAGAAGAGCTCTGGGGGTGTCCTCTGGTCCCTTAATATAAAAATTGTAAATGGCCTGTATTTA
Organism: Oreochromis niloticus; assembly: GCF_001858045.2. Classification (NCBI taxonomy): domain Eukaryota; kingdom Metazoa; phylum Chordata; class Actinopteri; order Cichliformes; family Cichlidae; genus Oreochromis; species Oreochromis niloticus. The sequence goes on along the minus strand of NC_031967.2, from coordinate 73,047,277 downwards.
TATAGCGCTTTACTAGGCCTAAGGCCCCCATGGCGCTTTACATATGCAGTCATCCACCCAATCACACACACATTCACACACTGGTGATGGCAAGCTACATTGTAGCCACAGCCACCCTGGGGCGCACTGACATATATAGGGACCAGTATCCCCGCCCCTGCTGATGGGTAACTTTCCCACACGCCCAACACAGCTGCAGGGGTCAGGTAGCGGCCAAGGTCTTGGCCAAAGGCCAGTCAGGACTCTGAGTGCCCCTTGCTCTGGCTTATCACAATAGCTCATGACACAGTCAAAGGTCACACATTAATCCTAATTATTAAATCTTATACAGCAAGTGGCACAATCTTATAACATATAATACATAGGTTACATGCTTTCTCATATATAAAAACACTTCAGTGTAGGTTCAAAGTATGTGTGTGTGTGTGTGTGTGTGTGTGTGTGATTATTTTGTATGGTATTTTATCGTGATGTGTTCAGGATCTCTGTTACAATGTTACTGTTTTGGTTGTGCTGCATGAAAGACATTGAGTGTGTATTAGGGAAGGTTAGTTACCGGAGAGTAAGTTATGCAGGCGAACTCTCAACAGCATTAACTGCCCTGTTACTGTACCAACTTAATAAACTTCGGTGAAGCAAAAATGTCTTGTGCTTAAGACTCCACATGAAAGTTAAAATATATATGTTCAGTGCAGATAGATATATAGTGTATATAGTTACATAGTTATACATATCAAACAAAAATCTACCACAGCACATACTCTCAAGACTAGATCCATATGGTGTTAAGCGTCGCTGTAAACGCAGGTTTGTTCGAAGAGGATATTTTTCAGAAGGACCAAATCAAGTGTGGCATGTTATGATAAGCTGAAACCCTTTGGTGTTGCTATTAGTGCATGTGTTGATGGATTATCAAGGAAAGTTATGTGGCTCAACTGTGGCAGCTCAAATAATGACCCCGGTATCATTGCAAAATATTATATGGGTGCGTGATACGGTTTGGTCAACTTCCAGCATGCCTTCGTACAGACTGTGGCACAGAAAATGGCACAATGGCAGCCATTCACTGAGCTTTAAGATCAGACCATGGAGATGAACTTGCAGGAGCCCACAGTCATATGTATGGCACCTCAACTACAAATCAACGGATTGAAAGTTGGTGGTCTTTGTTCAGAAAGCAAAGGTACATGGCTTTTAAAATATATTCTGAAACTAAAATTGAATGGTTCTGAAGGTGTTTTGTACTTTTTTTTGTGGGTGGGGTTTTATACTTAAATATTAAATTACAGTCACAAACAAGCAAACAAAAACATAGTCCTCTACACATTTTTCTAATGTGATGCAGGACTGCTTCAAAAACTATAATAAATGGTTTGGTATACCAGTGACATTTGTCCGACTAACACGCTTCACAAAAGTCCTAAAAAAGGAACTATGAAAAACAACAAACAAACTGGCATTCAACATTTTAATAAATTATTATAAATCCTATAGACAATGGCATCAGTAAGGATTGATCTATTAAAAATTGAGTAAAATTTATTCAATTTTGCGTGCCTACATAGTACCAAACTAACATCTAGATCAAATAGTTTACTTGCAGGGAGTCATATAAATAAAAGAACAAGGGATTCTTCAAATTGAGAACTGTAATAGGAGTAATATAAGAACATTGATCCAACATAACAGAAATCCATTTGTTATAGGAGGTCAATCGTTTCAGACATTTCTTTGACTTTGTGTGCCAAAAAAAAATACTGATGTTTTCACTAGCTTTTGGATTTCTGTGTGGTATCTAACAAGTGATAACACCTTCAGTGTTGATGTAGAAACAAAATAGTACATTTATATGGACAGACCTGTATATTACAACATTTCTTAAGCTCAGCTGCGAAATGCAGGAATAACAGAAGGATTAATCATTTTGTTAAATTTTGTTATTTGTGTGAAGTTGCTTTTTTTTCCTGCAGTGCATTAATGAAACACTTCAGAACATGTGAATACGCTTTTCTTTGAACGAAATTGCGCACAGTTCAATATTCTTAAGATTACAACTTTTTTTTTTAAAGAGGACAACTACATTGAATTACTTGTGTTATTACATTTTATATGTCTTGTCATTCCACCATTAGAACTCAATTCTGGATTAAACTTTTCAGTGACCTGAGGGAGAGGCATCTTTTCAACGGCAGTCATGAACATAAACGCCTTCTACGATAGGTCTTCCTCAATGCCTTGCAAAAAGAGCCTGACAAGTACAGAGATGTCTGGAACACTCACACCATCCGACCTGCGCCAATCTTGTTGTCCATCTGGTAAACCAGAAGTCATGTATCACCTACCTCATAGGTATGTATTTAGTCCATGTATTTTATTTGATAGTTATACTCAAATTTTTCTTCCTAGGTATAGTGTATTGTATGTGCAGGATACCTGTCCAGCTTGCTGTTAGTCCACCTTTTGTTCATTTATAAAATGGTTCAGGAACAGTCCATCCCTTATGTGCACTCTTTTCTTTCTTGACCTAACCACTTGAGTTAGGTAAGCAGTATGTCATTTAGGTTTAACAATTTGCCCTAACTGTTACTCACTTTAGCAATTGAATAGTGTGTTTTGTTGTTTTTACATTTTTTGCTGAATAGAAATTAAAGCTGCCACTTGTGTTTTGCCATTAGTTCTGTTCTCTGACTTCATGCACATACGTTTTATTTTTATATTTTTTTTTCAAAAAAACCAAAAAAAACCAAAAACATGTTACACAATCATATTTTAACTTTGGATCACATCTTGGCTAAAAACGACAAATGTAGATATGCATAATTAAGATTCTTTAAAATCACAATTTCCAGAACTGACTTTTAATTATAAGATTGACTTTGGACTTTTGCGGTAACCTTGAAGGATAGTACCTGGAGAAGTGACTGAATTTGTTCATTTTTCTGACTGACCTAAGGTATGGTGGAAGAGAGTGTGGATTCCAAGTGCCTCAAGAAATCCTGCACCAGTTTGATCACATTCTACCTGCTCAGTACAGTCTATGTGGGGACGACAATCTCCAGGTTCATTTCACAAACTCGGAAAGACAGAGTGAGCTCCCTCAACCAGTCAACTGGACTACTGCAGTTGAAAATTATATAACACTCAAAAATATGACTGGACTTTAGAAGTCAATGTAAAATCATCTGCTAGATGTGGGTAGAATTACCACTGACACTAATTGTCACAAACCAACTTTAATGAGCATTTATGTAAAAAAAAAAAAAAATAGTACTAAGGTTTTTATATAAATAGTTTCACTATCGTCAACTTTTCAGTGTGTACGCTTTCTACCTGAAGAAATCAAAAGACCATACTGTACAAAATAACTTGTTCCTTTTAATTAGGTACTGTCAACTGTACAAAAAATGTAATCAAACACAGAAGTGTTTGATTAAATAAAGCCTTTTAACTGAAGTTATCAAATTTTTTCCCTGTGTTATTATACTAGCATGTCTCAGTACATTAGAATACTTCAGAAATGTTTTATTTTGTTACTTTGGCAATTTCTTAACACAGTGAAATATGTCTAACTTTTTCAATTGTCCCACTATGATATTATGCTTTTGAAATTCCAAAACCTGTTAGAACTTTTTGCAATGCATTAAACTTTATGTGATTTACAGAAATTATTATAAATTATTAGAAACAACATTTTCAGATTTTAAAATCACAAACTTCAAATGTTTACTAAAACCATAAATGTGGCTTAAAAGCAAAAGGACTTGGACCAAAAAAGCAAAACTTCACATCCGAAACTATTGTGTTAAGAAAGTAACCTACATTCTTATCTAGCTAAGACACTCATCTTGCTACAAAAAAGAAGTCCCCCTGAAAAAGGTCTTGCATTTAGAATATACTTCGTCCGTCCTTTAAATTTCATGGGAATAAAAAAACTAACAATTTATTCTTCTGAAAAGATTTTGTTAAATGGGCACAATAGTCTGAATTCTATACCTTTGGATGGAAAGATGGTTTTGGTAGGTGAAGTACCACTGAATGTAATCCGCTACTACCTTCTTCTTATCCTCCAGTGTCCTCATGAATCGATAGCACCCTGCTGTCTGGAGCATGCTTGAGTGTTTTTCTGAGATTACTCGGAGCTCACTTAGAGATGTTGCATTCTTTATGTAAAGAGAAAAATATATATTACACACACACATACACATGCACATCCTTCGCATGCTGTCTATTAATGTGCAATTTAACACAGTCTTGGATTACACAATCAGTAATCATTTCAGGCATCAGTTAGTTACCAAGATTATGTTAAGTGGATAACTAAGACTAAAAATTTGCATTTATTGGCGTTTGTCATAATCATAACATCACAAATTTACCTCTAGTAGAGCCTTCTTGATTTCTTCATCTGGTATATCATCAATTGGTGCCTCGAATGTCTTGTCTTTTCCAACAAGGTACATAAAGAAGTTTGGAGATAAACAACATGGCCCTGGACCACCATGGACAATGGAAACTGCAATCATTCTTCCAATGTAGAAATATTCATTTTCATCTGCAGCTAAAGATAAAGACAAGTCATTATAATAAAGTAATTTTGACCATGGAAAAAAATGTGAAAACATAGATACCTTTACTATGAAATGTGAGATATTTGGCATAGTCTTTTCCTTCGAATATTCTTCTCGTCCTATGGCTTCCATCAAAAGAGTGAGAAATTCTCGAGTAGGCCCACCTGTGTCTATTGCCTCTTCAGCCAGCCCCACGTCATCAGAGAATTTCACCATCATGCCAGAGTTGGGACTATATGAAGACCTTCTGAAGCCTCGGTAGGCACCATCCCAGACATTGGCTCGGTTAATGTTGAATCTGCTACAGGAGGTTTTGTTGATCTTCAGAGCCAGATTTGAGATGACATCTGAAGCCGTCAATCCATCAGGTTCATCACTGTAGAATGAGAGACTTTACTGGGAACAAATCACAGAGCTTCCATGCTGCTCATACTGTAACTGCATGTTGAAATTCCAGTTTTGTTCTGGTTTGAAATCTCATCAGGTGTGATTTGGAGTTCAGAGTATTTTCCTGCACAAGGTGTTTTATTTTGAAAATCAACTGGATTTACTTTTAATCTAGTTTTTAATTTGAATTTTAATTTAGTTTTTAATCTTCCTGTCTTCCTGCTCTGTGCAGCTTGAAGTGACTTTAGTCCAAAATAGATGTTAATATAATCCATCCTCTATCTGAAAAGAGGTGTTTTAGCTCCTCCCCCTTTAGGGAAACTTTCTTCTGATTGGCTGCCCCTTATCAACAGATGGTTTGAACAACAGGTGGGTGGAGCTTCTGTGCCTGAGATGAACATATTAGGGATGTGTTCAGTGCAGTCTGCTCACAGGGGGCACCGTGACACTGAACTGTAATATGAAAGTCTGCCATTTGAACAGGAGATCTGGCAGGAAATGAGAGAAAACATAATGGAAACAAGAATTACTTTTCTTTAATTTTTAAATTCAAAGACGAGCATCATGTGTGCCAAAAACACCTCTGAAACACATCAGCATGAAAACACACTCATATCTATCTATGAAGTAAATGTAGCTCGTTACAACCCACGTCTGCAGATGACTGACTGGAACACTATGATTCACATTTTACATTAACACCATCCTCACACATGGTTTATATATGGCCAATAGAGGAAGAAGTTTGGACTCTAAACACTAACATGGACACAGACAGATCATCAGTGATGCTTCCTCAGTGTGATGCCGACTCCTATCTGCTCTTTTCTTCCTTTCCTTTTTCCATCTTGCATCCTTCATTCTTCTCCTCGTTTTTCAGGATTTTCTCATTTCTCTAATTTGTCCCTGTGAAATGAATGAACCATGCAGCCTCAGGTGGCAGTTTTGTTGGGTTTTACCTGCCATTGTCCCCTTGTCTCCTCTGTTTCCTGCCTTTGTTCTGATTGCCCTTAATTTAAAAAAGTATAAGGTAAAAGGACTCCTAAAGGATCCACCTTTGCATGATTCCAGCTCCTCCTGCCAGGAAGTCTGAGCTCCAGTTTTGGTGATTTTAGACTTCTTTTGGATGTTACTGGTTGGCCTTTATCTGTCTGTGTGATGATGATGAAAGACATCAACAAAATGCAACACAAACTCTCATAGATCATCAAATTAGAGAGATACATGTTTTAAAATGACAAAGAGCAGGTGCATCTAGCACACTTAGAGCGGCTGCAAAAAAAATGACATACAAGCAGAGCACAGCTGCCAGCGACAATTTTTTCGATCCGTACCTGATGTGAATGGCCCTTGGCTCACAGTGCACTGAAGAAGTACTGTTGCCATCGTCTGTCTTCAAAATGTCTTCAAAACCCTTTCAGGACATGAATCTTGCTAAAGCAAAACCACTCCTGTTCTGAAGGCAGGACTGATATGCAGTTTTGTTTGCCTCACCACTGGAGGGCGCAGCCATTTTGTGAGTAATGTTTGACTGGAATGAAAAATGGTGTTCATAGAGGTTAATCACAAGTTATGCTTGGGAGCAGATTATTTGGGTTCACTGACATGTGCCAAAGCAATGAGCACAGCATCTCTCAACTGATGGTTCACAAACCCTCCATGGAACAGCATCGTTTGTGATCAAACTGTAAAAGCTACAAAACTTACAAAACAAAAATACCATTGGTAACTGCAACAGTGTGTTACCTTTAACCTCTTTCCTGATTTATTAATCATAACTGAACTGAAAATTATTACACATTTCAATCCCTTGAATCTCTACATTGATTGCCATTTGTTATATTTTATATATATTTTATACAAAAAACTAGACATCACAAAAACACAAAAGGGAAATTTGCCATATTTACAAATTTACATTTTAAAAATTTCCCTGCAGCAGAAGTTAAGTAGACGACGTTGGAAAGCGTCAGAGTGTCAGGATCAGACTGAGAGAAATGTCTCAGTCTAAGTTGGATCAACTCAAACTAACGCTTTGGTGTAAATATAATCAGTTTGATGAAGCTGTTCGCTCATTTTCTCTGACTCGCTGTTTGGAGCTCGACATTCTGTCCAGTCTGGAATAGTTTTCTGGTCTGAAAGAGGAGACAACACAGAGCAGAGAGGTTAAAGCTCAAAGTACAATTATGATCAGAATGATTGACTTTAAATATTTTGTTTATTTCCTTTGACATTTGAGTTTTTACTCATGTTGGATTTAATGAACCTCTGAACATCCACCAGGTCACCAGTGACCCACTGAGGGGAAATTTTAGCCTCATGCTAAACATGCAAAGTGTCAGAAACTACAACATTTACTTTACTGTGCAGATTTTCTGATCTGACACTTTGATTCTTATAAAAAATGTGAACATATTTGTGTTTGAATGAATAAAATAATCTAAATGTTAAACCTGCCTTCATGATATTAAAGATAAAGCTAAAAGTCAGTAATTATGTAATTAAATGATTTTTCAGCGACACTCAGCTTATAGTTTGCTAACATGTTGATGTTTCATAACAGAAGAATTTAAATATGAAGCCAGAGTGATGTGTTAGTGAGCTGTGTCGGGCAAACAGAGTCGTCTCTCTAACAAACCTGGTTAAATCACCATGGTAACGTATGCTGAACACTTGCAAATATGGAGCTGAACATTATTTATGTTTGTTCTGTAACAAAAGTTCAATAAAAGTTTCAGAGTATCAGGATCAGACAGAAATCTCTGAGTGTGCAGCTCCATAAATCTGTAGTTTCATAACAATCATAACACTGTGACTGTAAAACACTCTCAGCTGTATTTAATGAAAAGATGACGAAACCTGCTGAGTGTAAAATAAGCAGCATCAGTTACAGAGAGGGTTGTTACACACACTTTGTTTTTCTTCCTGCTGCATTCAACACACACAAAGTTCATAGAAACATGAAAGAGCTCAGTTTGACTGAGACAACATTTCTACATCCAAACTGAGTCACAGCTCATTCATTTGTAACTGATCAATGATTGTTACGTTGTCATAGCAGAAGCCAGCCACCACCAGCTGGCCAGGGAGCTGCTCATTTCAGGTGATCCTCAGAGAGTGATTGGCCAACTGTGCCCAGACCAGCCAATAGACACATGCCAATCAACTTCGAACTGGCCAATAGGTGGAGGCTTGACACCTGAAAGATAAATAGAACACAACCGCAAAGGCACATCTCTTGGCACGTAACAATGATCCTGAACACAATCAGGCAGATTATTGATCGTCTATAATCCACAGACCTTCATCTACACTCAGATCATCACACAGCGTTTGTGTTGTCACTTCATTCAGTGTGTGTAACAGCTGATCTCAGGTCTGTGTTGTTCATCTCTCACAGAACAAGTTCTTACAAACAGCTGAAGCTCCAACACAAAAACACTCACTGACTCTGAGATCAGAGCTCAGAAATTCATGTGTGTTTGTAACACAGTTTGACTTTGTGTCAGTAAATCTCATGAACAGCCTGAAGATGAATAAACTGTAGTTCAGAGTCACTGACAGACAGCACAGACACACAGTGTTGGTCTGAGTCTGAACATGATGATCATCAGAGAAATAACATCAGACTCTGAACATCCAGCTTTCTACAGCCGTCTGCTGGATGTTCACCATCATTCATTTATCTTTGTGTTTGTTCATCTGACTCACATACAGGCTGAAGATGCTCTAATTCATGTGGATCAGCAGGATTCAGATTACATCTTCAGTAGATCAAAAAACCAACAACAGCAGAAACAACAACAAGCCCAGCAGAAACTGTCAGACCAACAGTCAGTCCCACAGATCCATCCTCCTCCTTCTCTTTGTCTTCCTGTCCTCCATCTTTGTTGTCTTCATCCTTCTCTTGTCCTCTTGTCTGACCTGCAGGTGAGAAACAGGTCTGAGGTGTCAGCTGTCAGGTAGGTGATGAGTGAAGAACAGAACAGAATCCATTTCCTCTTCAAACTGCTGTCAGACATTATCCACTGCCAGTAGCGGTTTTAGATACGGGCGACACAGGCGGCATCATGGTGGGGGTCGGCATCACGGGCATCGGCAAAAAAAAAAATGCTCGTAGTCATGTTGCCCCGACGTCATGCCAGCGCATATTGGGAATGGCATAGGCACTGGTCAGTTTTCTATCGCCCATTTGCTGGGAGTAAGGGCGCCCTCCGTTTGCGAGGTGCCCCTACTGCTTGCGGCGCAGAGAGGAGAGGGCGGGGCAGCGGGGGATTCTCTGACCGGCTGGAGCAGCATCTAATAACCAACTCACAAAATAAAACAAAATAAAAACAAACCAACAAACACGAAAACACCAGACATTATAATACAGACTTATAATTTGCACCAATGTTTTTTTGAAATTCTAAGTCAAAGTAAACTTTATTGTCATCTCCCCTACAGTCCAGTATATAAAGAGACGAGACGACGAGGCTCCAGTTACAGCAGTGCAAGTAAAGGGGGGGGGGCTGCCTCCAAATAGAGGACATTTCATTAATAATGTTGTAAATCCAAGCCCATTATGTATTCATGATTTGAATCCTGGATTGTGTGAAATTGAAATGAGGAGGAGGAGGAGTGTTCGCCCAGGGTGCCAAACAGGCTAGGACCGCCACTGGTTGTGTGTAAAACAAAATAAAGGTTAGTGACATTTGAACTTAAGTTGAGTGTACATCTTTTTATTTGTAATGATGCAGCTACTTGAAACGTAAAAACTGTTGTGTTGGAAAAAGAATTTGTGATCTGGGTAGTCTTTCTGCCAAAACATGTGTCAGGTTCACTCTCATGCCCATGTCTCGGATTGAATCCAACACAGCAGAGAGAACATCTGCCATCATAGCTGCCATGTAGCGCTAGTATTTTCCAACAGTCACCGGTCTAGCTCTGAATATCTTGTGTACTTTGCTCCATGAAATTTTAAACTTGGGTTCTCCAACACTTTCCCCATCTTGATAAAAAGGCTGTTCAAAAACATAAATATGATAATATATATTTGATTTAAAACAAATCCCAGCATAACATAGGGGTGAGCGATATGGCAAAATTTTAATATCACAATTTTGATTTCATCATGATTTTAGTTGAGTTTGTACTCAAGAAGACTGCTATCAATGTCTCCATAAAGCCTTTTTAACTACAAATTTAATTTTCATCATAATATTACATCTTATTTATTTGACCTTTTTTATTAATATGAACACTGGCATTGTTTCAGTAAAAATGACGGAGAAGAGCAGAGCAGGATTCAAACCCTCCCCAGATTAGGAGATTGTGATAACTTTATCTCAGTTTGATTTTTTATTGTCATAGTGCCAAGCCCCAAGCATAACATGTTTACCACCTTAAGAAAATGATTACAGTTTACATACCTGTTCCGTGTTTACATTGTTGTTGTGATCCAGAGCAGCAAGCATGGAGGCGTGGATCATCACATCATATCCAAAATGTGTTCTGTTAGGGAGGCATTTGGGGTACATGGATATACCTGAAACAAATTTGAAATCAAGGATCTCAGTTGTATCTTGAGATTAGAGACTGTATAAGTGAAATAAAGTGAATTTTTGTTATACGTCTAGTGTTGTTGTGTGAATGCACTTTGTCAGATGATCCAGGTCTTTCAAAAGTCTGTCACAATCTTCACGAGTGCATCCCTGATCATCAAAGGGGTTATGGGCACATTGGTCATAATGTCTGTTCCCTGGCCACTCGTGTCAGTTGGTTACATTGTGTATTACTGATATCCGTTTCTCCTTCAAAAGCGACGCATCACCCTCACAAGTTTGTGCACTCCACCACAGATGATTGATAATGGATGGAATCCAAGCTCCCAGACCTTCACAAACCTTTCTCTTAGCCGCATGGCAGGGATCAAATTGGTGAAGCTTTTTGAGATTGCTGACCCTCATTTGTTTTACAATTTGAGGATGTCTGTCAGTGGAAATGGTTCAGACCTTGACTTTTTTCCCTCTATGGTTTTAAGAGCTTCTTTAAATCCTTTTATTTCCATGGCATTAGAGTTCGATACTTGGATGACAATTACTACCCTGAAATTCACTACTTTTTTTTTACTTTGTGCATCTAAGAAGGTGTATGTGCAGTAATTGGCTGTGTCATGGTCCTGGGTCAATGACCCAGCATTTTGTGTTTATTATTATTATTATCATTATTATTATTAGTAGTAGTAGTATGTTATGTTTCTGTTCTTATGACTACATATAATTGGGGTTGGATGTTGTAGTTCTTTGGTTACACTTTAAGCTCCCGGTCAGTTTTGTGTTCATTGTTACATCAGTGTATACTTCCTGTTTTACTTTGTGGATCCATGTGGGACTTCACTGTGTTGAGTTTTTTGCTCTCCCTGTCTGTGTAATTAGGATCAGCTCTGCCTCCCTTCGGTTTGCCATTTTGTGTTCCCCAGCGTGTGTATATATAGTGTCTGGTTACCTGTGTTCATCGTTGGTTCGTCGTGTTGTTTGGTCATCTCTGCGTCTCTCTACTCCTTATTCTGCTCTCCATTCCCTGCTCTTCATCCCATGCTTAATCTCCTTATGTTTTCCCCTGCATGTGATTTTGTGAGTTTGGGGTTTTGTTTGTTATTAGTTTTCCCCAGTTTAGGCTTATGTTTAGCTTTGCCCTTGCTTTTGTTATATATCGGTCACTGTAAATAAATTCGATCGCATCACTGCTGCTGTCTGCCACTGAAAAAACTGTTGCCTAGCAACCATGATACTAACTCGTAGAATCGTTTCATACAGCTTTGTTTGACAGAATTGAAGGACAAAAATGTTTTTTGTCTGTTTGTTTTGTTTTATGAGATGTTTCAGAGAGTATCTGAGGCTGAGACCACGGGACTGTAAAACATGATTGTTGGGTTTCATTTCTGTTTTCAACTGTAGTTTTAAGATTAGGTATTAAATAACAATTATTAAATTATCACTAGTAATAATTTCCTAATTAATAATAAATTAATAATAATAATTACTAGTAAATAACAATTAGCTAATGTTGCACATGAGACTAAAGTCATCTCACTTTGGTAATGTAAATACAGTATGGCCAATATTATATTTATTATTATATTAATTATGATTTAATAAAGCAGTGAGCTTGAACTCTGTTTCAAATACTGAGCTTCAGGAAAGATTCAAGCTGCATTTATTTAAATTTACTATCACTTTATATCTTCACTCAAAGACAAGCATCTTTAACAGTGATGTATTATATATAAGAGACAATATTAATATGTTGGAATTACTAAATCTGCCCGAATGCTTACATATATGTGGGAAAAGAAAATTTTTAAGCTGGAATTGTCAGGGTCCTGGGTCTGAGTGACCCAGGGACTCTGAGCAGTTTTGGACTAATATTATAATATATGTATTTTGTATTGCTGTCCCTCGTTCTCCGTGCATATGTGTCTGTGTGGGTGTGGCCCTGGCAGGTGATTGGCCACACCTGAAGACCATGTCACACCTGCAGCTGATCAGGCCTCATCGGAGGAGCTACTTGAGAGTGTGGTGGAGCTCTCTCAGACGTGGGATCATTGCGTGACTTGACGTTAGTCTCTCGGCCAGTCAGTACGATTGTTCTTCTGCATTGTGTGTGTCTTATCGCTGTCTGTTTGTCATCTCCCCAGGAGAAGCGGGGAGACAAGAGGACAGCGAGCACGGGGTGCTCAGACATCAAGGAGCCGGGAGAAGGGACACTGACACTGGGAAAAGGACACGTCACGGGAGTCGGGAGTGCACAGAGGATTGACTGTTATTTCTCTTACCACTGTAAATAAACGCACTGTTTACTCACAGAGCACCGCGCCTGGGTCCTCATTCCCTACACCCCACGGTCTGCCATGCCGAACCGTGACAGGAATAATGGTCTTTGATAAAATGAAGAGTAGACTGATAAATATTCCTTGATTGGGTAAGAAAATCATATTATAACTGCTTTAAGTCATATAGAATAGATATCAGTGTTACGGCCAGGTGTGCTGGTGTGAAGATGAGGTAGACCCAAAAGCAGACACGGTAGAGACAGAACTAAGTTTCCAAAAATAAAGCGAGCCTTTATTGTGGCTGATGGCATGAGAACAACACTAGAGACATACTGAAACTGGGAAAACTAAGGAGACTAAGAACACTGTAAATTAAAGACTATGACTCTCTGTGAAAGAACTATGAAAAACTATGAACAAACCAAACCAAACCAAAACAAAACACAAAGACGCATGACACGAACTTGACAACATTAACAAGGCAGGCTAAATGGGTCAAACTGGGCAGAAAGTATACAAACACATAACATCCTTATAGAATATGATGTAACACTATAGACACTACTTACCTCAGAATATATAAAGCATATAAACAATTACAGCAATATGATGCAACAAACACAGCAGTACTACTAATCCAAAATACTCAAAGCTTCATAGAACTGAAACAAACATTTATTTTTAGCTCCATTCTGCTGCTGATACATACTTTAGGTTTCTGAATATTAAACTTGTTGCTGCCTTTCATAGTGTGTAACTTGAAGGCCCTGAGTACTTTCTCCCACACTGAAAACACTGGAATGATAACATTATTTGAACATTACCTAATAAGACTGATTCAGGACAGACAATTAGTTATTTTAAACTTTCCTAGCAGTCCTTCACAAACAGGGAACAGTCTGTCTATTCTCTCCATCTGTCAGCTGCTGCTGGCTCTTCCTCCTCTTCTTCCTCACACACTGCTGAGTTTGTCCTGGTGGATCATCAGGGGTGCAAAGCCTTTATTCTTACAAGCCGGATGACTTGAATGATGCTGCGAAGCATGAAAATGCCATTGGGTCTGCTGTGGTGGTTTACAGGTATCAATTCTTTTCAAATGTATTTTTTAGAAAAATCTAGAAAAATAAACAAATTAAAAGAAACAAGTACTGTTGAGAAACTATAATACAAAAATTTCAATTAAAATTTTCAACAACAAAAACAACTGGTGAATATATAACTAAAATGTAAACAACTTAACAATCCCCCAAAGTCACTTCACATGACAGCGTAACATCTAAACAGAAGAGGGGGGAGGAGGAGCAAAGTCTTCCTGCTCTTCACTGACACGGGAGCAGCGACTGACTGTTCCGTCTTTGCCGAATGCACAGCATTGCAAACAAGAGCAGAAATTAAAGTAAAGAATCGATCTCACCAGGCTAGAATCGATCCCATACCGATGAAGACTTGGTATCGATTAATAACGCGATGAATAATGCGATATTGATTCATTAAATCCTGAATCGATTTCTAAATATAAATGTATTTTCTCATAAACACAGGGAGCTCACAAAACTATTTCAATGACCACCAAACAGTTAAAACAATAAATGAGAGCAGGTGAACAGATTCGACACAAAGACGTGAACACAAAGCGCGGACCCGATGTATCAGTGAGATGTCGTCTTTCTCACCCGGTGGCACGAACACGGACACGCCATCAGGGCAGAAAGTCAACATCTCACTGATTCTGAGCTGCAGCTTTTGTTCCTCTCTGACTAAAAGAAAGCTTCATTTTTGCTGTTTAATACATTTTTTTTAATTATGCTAAATTGAAAAACGCATAGCTTGCTGTTTTTCTGTGTTTTATCCTCAGTTACTTTGACACCGTTAACTGAGTTAAAATTGAATTTAATCAAATCGATTATAGAAATCAGTGACGATACCCAGCCCTAGTGAGTAGCCTAAGCCCAACAGAAGTGGATGTAGCTGTGGGTAATGAGAATATGATGAAAAGGTTGTGTTATGAAATCAGTTTCACCCTGGTTCTTTTTATTCCTCGGGCATCCAGAGACAGCTCCAGACTCAGTAGTCATTTTCACAAAAATCTTTATTTATCTTCATTTAAGCATGCATCTTCTAGAAGGGGAGACGAGCAAGGCCAGTGTCCCTCTGCAAATCTTCCATAAAACCCCCATGGTGTGCTGCAAACTCTGTGTCTGTGTGCGTATGCACGAGGACGTGAGTGCCTGTGTGTGCGCATACCCGTGTGTCAATGTGAGTGCACGTGAGTGAGTGTGCATGTAGCTGTGGGTGCGCAACAGTTAAAGCACTGTGTGTGTGTCTCTGTATCTGCGGCTTCCTGCCGGTCACAAAAGTAACCTCCTCACCCAAGCTACACCAAATTCCTCTACACAACATAGAAAACAGAGTTAACATATTACAAAAGCTGAGACCCCCACTCTGCATCCACCGGGCCATTGGCCTCTTGTTGTCTTACATTTACATTTAAGGTGGAGAGTCTCCTGCAAACCTACTTCTAAGTTATAACAACTCTGAGTTTATCAGCAACCCCCAACTGTAGCTTCCTGTCTCCTTTTATGACACCAGACCCCCAGTGTCCATAAATTCCTTTCCCTCAAAACAACTACACACACTCTCAGGCTACAGCTAAGCCAAACTAAGAAACAGACCTATCCTTCCTTATTCCTCCCATCTACTGCTGGACCCTCTTATCTAAGCAAATTTAACACATTGTATTCTAATAATTGTTTTCTTGTACTCACAGTTGATAACCCATTACATGCAGTAAATGCACTGCCCAAGTGTCCCCTCTCCCCACTGCCTGTCAATAAAGAACTTTGTGTTGACAAGATTGTTAGGTAATCATTTACAAATCTATAATATCTGCATGGACAGCGTTAACTGATGAGGTTGAAAAATTCAATACTTACATTTAAAAGTTTACTCTTCGGCCACCACGCTTCTGCCATCTGCCTTGTTTTGTTTTTTTCCCCAAAAAATATCCACAGTCAAAGCTGTGCAAGGAATTCTGGGATATGTTGCGCCGCAAATGATAAACCTGTCTCATCCTTCAAGTCCGGGGAAATGAAGGGCGCATTTGGAATTGGGACAGCCTTCATCACGTCGCTGTGGTGTAATCAGTCTTCAAATGGGGTCTCAAAATTGTACCAAAGAACTCTGTACCTCCCTCCATCCAACCACACACTTCTTCGGGTTTGCCATCAGCCCTGCCTGCCTCAGGGAATCCAGGACCGTGACCAACCACTGCACATTCTCCACGGAGGTATCACTATGAATGACGACATCATCCAGGTAGGAAACAGCATATGCAGTGTGAGGACGCAGCTATCGCTACAGGAGGTGCTGAAAAATGGCCGGGGCTTCAAACAAGCCAAACGGAAGTGTGACGAATTGGTACGAACCATACAGAGTGGAGAAGGTTGCTTTAGTCTTTGGACTCTGCAGACAAGGGAATCTGCCAATCAGCTGCGTTTCAAAGTGGTGCTCCATGAGAGTTGTGCACACGGACAGGGGGGAGAACACATCTGCAAAGCGCTGTTGCAATGCAGGAACATCTAATTTATTGGAATGTGTGAGATGTTAATCACAATGCATCTTAAACACACTCTCTAAAAACGTCATGCCCACAGCACGTTTTTGAGAAAGATCAAATATTTTTGTCCTTGAAGATCATTTCAGTTTTTAATGAGCTGCAGGAACCCTGTTCTGTGTGAGTGGAGAACAGCCAAGTCTCCTCCTCTGATAAACCTCCACATGTACCACTGAAAACAGTTAAATTAGTTTGAATCTGAAATCATGGCTCAAACTACTTGTTCTGAGACCATTTCTTTATTTTTCACACCAAACTGTTTAACAGGACAAACTTCACATTCATCAAATATAAGTAACGCTTTAACATTATTAGGATTTCATAATACAAACTTCAAATCAACAGGAAAACAGCTGTAGATCAAAATTCATTAAAAAAACACATGTGGACTTCAAGGATACAGTAAATACACTAAAGTGAAAGGAGGAGCCAAAATCTGAAGTTATTTGAATTAAGTAAAAGTCACCTGTGATCTTTAAAATGGTCCTGATGTGTGCTGTTGTTTTTACCTTTCAACATTTCTTTGCTGCCACTGTGAATACGAATGTGTTCATTGCCTAATTAAATAAAGGTTACACTGACTCACTGCTTCATCTTCTGGTACAAACTGGTATTATATGGAAGTACAGCCCAAAACCAGTTTAGCTTGAGTTTCTTTTTTCTGAACATAAAGTCACAGCAGGTGTTGTTTCAAAGCTGGTGGACAGATTTAGTTCATTTTGGAGGTTTTAAGAGCAACTGCTGTGAAAATATTTGCAGTTTTGGGAGAAAATGATTTAAGAGAAGGGATTACCACAGCAAAAGATTACATATGAATGAAGGATTGAAATTTAACTGAGGTAACACATAAAATGAATACCGTACAACTACTAAACACTACTGTGTCCTAAGGGAACAAAGATTAAAATGTAACAGGAATAACATAAACTTGATATGCATATCTATACATGCAGCTTCCTAAATGTAACATTCAGGATTATTCACTGCAGCTCCAGAAATCAGAGCTACCTCATCAGATCCAAGTGTGACATCAGCTGACACTCTTTACAGGAGAATCCATCTGAACTCTGTGGAGCCTGATCTCAAGGTTTTTAAGTCTGACCCTGAAACCAGAAGAGGATCTTTCTCTCTCTTCAGATTCATTGTGATCCAGTGATTTCAGTCCTGCATGATCAGGCTGATGTTTGCACAGAGCAGATAATGAAGTGAATGTTTTTGCACATTGGTAACAGTGAAACAGTTTATTTACAGTGTGGGATCGTTTGTGTTCGGAGTATGAACTGAGATTCCTGAAGCTCTTGTCACACTGGTCACAGCTGAAGTTCACTTCCATGTGTGTACGTTCATGTTTGTTACGATGTCCTAAATGTGAGAAGCTTTTGTCACAGTGTCTGCACTTGTATGGTGTCTCTCCTGTGTGGATTTGCTTATTCTTGTTCTTTAAGCTCATGTGCAGTGGTGAAGGATGACCCACACTGGTCACAGATGTGCTTTTTGACCCCACTGTGGAAGAGTTCATGTATTTTTAATGTACTTGGTGTGTTGAATCCTCTCCCACATTCTTTGCAGTAGTTCATTTTGTCTCCAGTGTGTCTACGTTGATGTGGTTTTTTGGTCCTGTTGATAATTGAAGTTTTTCTACAAAGGTCACAGAGAAACTCTTTCCCACCACCACAGTGACGACAGGGTTGAGAACTGGATCCATCTGCATTGCTCTACTTCTAAACAAAGACCGTGTAAATCAGGGAATTCCTTCAACATTTTTATCCTGAACGTCGCCTGAAATAAAGAGCATCTCTGCCAACGTCCAATTACATTTTACTGTTTACATTATAACACTCAGCTTACTGAGAGAAAATGAGTCTTCATTTTTCCAAACAGTTCATTTAGTATAACTCCATAAGTTCACTTATCAGACTTGTTCCAAACACTCAGGTTAAAATTACAAGATAAAAAACTAAATGCATCCTCACAGTAACTGCACTTGTAGAGTTACTTTCTGGTGTGGATCTGTTGGTGTTTTTTCAGCTGATGTGGAGTTTTAAAAGACTTTCCACACAAGTCACAACTGTAAGGTTTAACTCCAGTGTGGATGAGCTGGTGATTTTTTAAGTTTCCAGCCTGGGTAAAAGACTTTCCACACAACCCAAAGCTGTAAGCTTTAACTCCACTGTGGATGAGTTGGTGAGTTTTTAGGCTTTGAGCATGGGTAAAAGACTTTCCACACAAGTTACATCTGTACTCTTTAACTCCACTGTGGATGAGTTGGTGAGTTTTTAAGTTTCCAGCCTGGGTAAAAGACTTTCCACACAACCCAAAGCTGTAAGCTTTAACTCCACTGTGGATGAGTTGGTGAGTTTTTAGGCTTTGAGCATGGGTAAAAGACTTTCCACACAAGTTACATCTGTACTCTTTAACTCCACTGTGGATGAGTTGGTGAGTTTTTAAGTGTCCAGCCAGGGTAAAAGACTTTCCACACAAGTCACAACTATAAGGTTTAACTCCACTGTGGATGAGTTGGTGTGTTTTAAGGCTTTTAGCCAGGGTAAAAGACTTTCCACACAAGTCACAACTGTACGCTTTAACTCCACTGTGGATGACTTGGTGTGTTTTTAAGTTTTCAGCCCTGTTAAAAGACTTTCCACATAAGTCACAGCTGTAAGGTTTAACTCCACTGTGGATGACTTGGTGTTTTTTTAGGCTTTGAGCTCGGGTAAAATCCTTCCCACATAAGTCACAGTTGTAAGGTTTAACTCCACTGTGGATGACTTGGTGAGCTTTTAGGCCTTCCACCCGGGTAAAATCCTTCCCACACTCATCACAGCTGAAGGTTTTCTTTCCCTTTCTTCTGTGAGGTTTGTCGGCCTCCTGAGAGCGCTGACTTCTCGCTCCATGTTGGTCCTGCAGTGACAGAGATACAAACAGAGGCAGTGAGTGAAATGCAGTCGTGGAACAAACTGAAACTTCCTCCATTGGTGGAATCAAAAGTGTCAAAAAACACATTGTAGGTGTGTTACCACCACCTTCTGGTGATAGTATCACATTACAATGATGTGCTACAATGAGAGTTGTAATGAAAATGACATTATTGAAGAAATATTGATCTCAGTAGAGAAACTCTTTTACTTCAGAAAAAATTCAGAGTTCAACTGATGATATTGTTGTTTCAATGTGTGTAGAGAAAATATGATCTTTGTATTTTCTTGTAACTTCTTTGGTTTTTGGTTGTGAATGTAGATTCTGTATATATGGAGGAGCCCAGATTGGAAAAGATAATGCTGCTGTTAATGGGTTTTTAAAAACCAACCAGCTGTACACACAGTTTCAATAACAGTGTAACTGTGATGTTTTTCTCACCTTTTGTGTTGAAGTCATTGTTTCCTCTGTAGTGGCTGAGCTGAGTCCAAATGGCTGAAATTGTTGCTCTGCTGCACCACCAGACTCTTCTCCTCCTGTTACTCAGCTGGGACACAAACAGTATATATATGTATTTTATCTCTGACAAAAAGAAGCAGAGCAAATAAACATGACTAAACATAGTAGCAGCACCGCAAGCTAACACTACGAATTTGTATAACCACCTTAAACGTCACCATAAAGTGCAATATGACAAAGCTGTAAAGGCCAAGAAAGTAACAGGAGAAAATCCGTCCCGGTCAACCATCCAAAAATCAATAACGGGAACCTTATACAGCG